>NC_056629.2:94189175-94489175 GCF_002870075.4 Lactuca sativa
GAGCATTGTTTTTGTAACCTGTGTTTTCCATCAGTGGTATCATAGCCTATGACTATCTTTCATCTAATTACACATTACTGAATTGAACATAAAAACTTTTCAATTTTTGGAAAGATTCGATTTGTTCAGTTTTATCTTTCTAATATATTTTGGACACTCATTATTTGGTAACTATCTATTTTATATCTGCCAAATTGGTGGTTGTCGAGGCCAACAAAATTAATATCCTAAAAATTACACACTAAAATAGTGTATAGTGGTAAGGGATCGTATCCATGGAGATTGGTTCAATTTATAACTCTATGAAGAAATCTCTTTGTAAAAATACTTGTAAGATAACAATAAAAAAAATAAAATAAAATGGGGGGTGTTTAGTTCTTTCGAGTGTTTGAAAAAAATTAAAACTAGCTAGGACAAAAATATGACAAGTAAGCAAGTAAAAGATTGGATTAAATTCAAAGAAGTGGAATTGGTTGGTTTTGGGGAACACCTCATGGATGATATGATTGACTTATCATTAGACCTAATGGAATAACACTTGTGAATTGGTTTAACTTGGCTATAGCAATTCATAAGCACAAATTGCCTCAATTCTTCTTAGAAATCAAAATGGTTAGAGGAGCTCTTAACACATTTCTTTAATTGAAGTCACAAGATCAATGAAGCATAAAATCTTGTGAAAATCAAGTAGCTTTAAGTTGTAAGAGTCACCAAGTCCAAAAGATAATCAAATGCTTACATTATCATTATGGAGGAAACATTTCCATGGTCTAAATGAAATGAAAACAAACATATAAACCATTTGTGCTTACTAATTTGAAGGTCTATTACTTAACCAAGAAATTAATCAACAAAAACAAGCATTCATTCATCCAAGCTCATGATCAAAGATAAATAAACACAACAAGATGTTTAACTAGAAAACATTTCCATAAACATCAAACACAAATGTAATGATAAGTCTTCAAAGCAAATAATCATCCATGGGTTAAACCCTAATCAACCAAATGAAAATTTAGCCAATCATGGCCAAAGTAAAAGAAAAACAGTATAGTTTAGAAGTATCAAACATTGTCTTAGATGCAAGATGAAAGGAAATTACACTAATCCTGCAAAAATTCTTCAAATATTCCAAGACCCTTTGAGAGAATATTGGTGTATGTTCTTCAAGTCATCCCACCCAAGAATGGCTCTAAACTCCAGTAAAAAGGGGTTAATTTCCGGATTCAAAAAAGGTGCCAAAAGTCACCCACCAAACTTCCACAAATAGAGTCAATAAGTCAAACCCGAAATCAGCTCAGGGCAATTCACACGGACCACGTATCAGTCCACGCGGACCGTGTGGGTCACGCTGAATGTGAGAGTTGGGCCTTTAACCATGCATTTTAACCCAAACTTCACTTCATAAACTTCAGCCAACATTCATAACTCTTTAGGACCCATTTGCCATTCCAAAGCCTTCTAATGATTGACCCAATACTTCTTAAATTTTCTTGTAGCTCGATTCCGCGCCGCCTCATCATCATCCATGCCCACAAATTAGATCCAAATTGATTTCTTCTTTTACGCAAGCACCTAGCCCAATCGCACCACTTCAAGTCCACAAGCAAATCACATGCCTTCATAAGTCCCGCATCCTGCTAAGCCTCCAATAACAAATAGTCTTCGGTAAATCCTGCAATTAAGCTCAAAAGACTAGAAAGCACCCGGAAAGGAGAAAAAATGACAAAAAGAGAAAATATGCATGAAGATTGACTAAAATGAGATGGTTTTAACTAAAAATAAACTATGAAAAGAAGTAATAAAAACGAAACTATCAAATCACCCCAAGCTTGAACCTTACTTGTCCTCAAGTAAGACAAGACTAAAATGAACTTGGGACGAACTACCCTAAAAATAAAAAGAATGGATAGAACCATGGAACCTGTTCAACGTTAGTCAACATGGTTAGAATTGATCTCACTGCTATCTCACAAATTTTTCATCCGATGACAATGGGATCATAAACCACGGCCAGGACAACTCCTCTAGGTGAGTAAGGAGGGATGGTCAGTCGCAGCCTCAATGGAATATGCATACAATGAATAACACCTATAGTAGGGAGAAAGCGACTGGATGGGATCGGGTGGAGCTCTTCTTTAAGTGCACACCCTGATCTCATGTCTGCCGGCTTCTCTCATGTGTAACTAGGTTTAATCGCTCGGGCACTATTGTAGGAATCGGCTCACTTAGCGTTGACCCGAACCTCCCGTAATATCCGACTCAAGAGCCTCTCTAACATCACCAATTTTCGAAAAGAAACAAATCGATCTATATACAAATATACAATCCTAAATAAATGAATATCAAACGCCGGATGACCGAGATGTTGGAAAATTTGTTCAATAATTGAACCGGCCACCTGTCTAAGACAGTTGCAACTATTTTTTTTAAACTAGATACACCATACTTGAAGGTAATGTATTAACAATCGAAATCAAGAAAACCCTTTTACTCAAAATTTGGTTCCCAAAAGTGTGAAAGTGGAACCGAAAGGGTAGTAATATAATCCGAATGGTCTAAGTGTGAAAATGACCATGTGTGGAGCATGAAGATGTAATGTGAGCTCCTTTATAAACTTGTAATATATATTTTTTTTTATTTTTTTTATATAAACAAAAATGATGAAAATGTCCAAGTGTGGACTAAAAGACTCTCTAAAGTCCTAAGGAAATCGCAAAAAGATATGGTGATGTAAAGAGGCCGGATATGGATTCTACTCGGGGACAAGCACCAGTGCTTCATCCTAATGGTTCTAACATGATCAAGTGTGATCCTCTCGGCGGTAGTGACCGTAAGGGTATGACATTCAATGCTATAGTATATCCTACAGTCGTTAGTATTGTATGCATAGTTCTTCATGAAAACTACCTGGCCATGATCACTTATCCCGTTAAGCTACCAGCATCTGATCCCAAGTATGAAATCTCAACCTGCAGCTAGTGGTCCCGGTTCGATGGGTGAGATAGCAACAAGATCCTGGACCAATAATGATACAATAACTATGAACCTGTTCCATGGCATCCAAGATAGGTGAGAATAAACAGAAAACAAAAATGCATGAATGCTAATGCCCTAAGCTAAATGTCATGCAAAAATAAAAGATGAAAAAGAAGAAAATAAATTTTATTTTATTTTTTTAATTTTTTTTATTTAAATGCAATTTATACTAAAATGCTATGCATCCTAATTTAAAATGCATGATAAATTAAAAAGAAAAACAAATACCCCACCCCAAGCTTAGAAATAAGCATTGTCCTCAATGCTTGGGGCGAGGCGAAAGGGTGGGGTGGGGTATTCCTTTTTTAGACACAGTGTGACCCAAAATGAGACCTTGACTCACTATGAAATGACATTTCTCAAAATTCAAAACTAAGTTTTTTTCAATGCATCTTTTTAAAATTTTTGTGAGATTGGTCAAACATTCTTGAAAAGAGTTGCCATATACTGTGAAATCTTCAATAAAAACCTCAATTATGTTTTCAACGTATTCCGAAAAGATACTAACCATACAACGTTGGAAAGTGGCCGGGGCATTACATAATCCGAATGGAATTCTCCAGTATGCAAAAGTACCAAATGGACATGTAAATGTTGTCTTTTCTTGGTCCTCCGATGCCACCGGGATTTGGTGAAAACCGAAATACCCGTCGAGACAAAAATAATGAGATTTCCCGGCCAAGCTTTCTAACATTTGGTCAATGAAAGGCAATGGGAAATGATCTTTTCGTGTGCTTGCATTGAGCTTACGGTAGTCAATACATACTCTCCACCCGTTTTGCACACGGGTGGGGACCATCATACCTTTGTTGTTTTCGACCACCGTGATTCCCTTTTTCTTTGGCACGACTTGAACCAGACTTACCCACTTGCTATCCGAGATTGGATAGAACATCCGCGCATCTAGGAGCTTCAAAATATCTTTCTTGACCACTTCCATCATTGGCAGATTTAACATTCTTTGTGCGTCCCTACTTGGCTTGCATTCATCCTCCATTAAGATCTTGTCCATACAAGTGGAGGGACTCAATCCTTTAATATCCACAATCATCCAACCCATGGCTTCTTTATGTTCCCTCAACACCTTAAGGAGCTGTTCTTCTTCACACTTGGTTAGGTGAGTTGAAATGATGACGGGAAGGGTCTCGTTGTCTCCCAAGTACACATACTTCAAATGTTGAGGAAGGACCTTCAATTCTAATTCTGGCGGTTGGACAAGGGAGGGTGGCAATCTCGTGTGAGTTTGAGGTAATTCAATTTACTTCACACTAAATTGGGTGGTCTTCTTGATCTCCAAAATGTTGACTAATCTTTCAATTTCGGGGTCTAGCGAATAGAACTTCAATTTCTTGGCTAATTTTGCACAATCAAACCCCTTGATCAAAACCATCTCTAACATGTCATCATCACACAACTCGAACAATTCCTAAGTCAATGGTTCGACAACATCTATGAAGCACAAGGATGAAACATCACTAGGATACCTCATAGCATCATAAATGTTAAAACTTACTGTTTCACCATCAAATTCCATGGTTAAGCTTGCCGCATACACATCAATCTTTGTTCTAGTCGTCTTCAAGAATGGTCGCCCAAGTAAGATTATACCCAATTTTGAGGATACTTGTTCATCTAGGTCAATCACATAGAAATCTGTCGGGAAGACCAATTAGTTTACTTGTACTAGGACATCTTCCAAAACACCTCTAGGAAAGACACTTGATTTATCCGCAAGAGATATTATGACACCAGTTTCACTTAAGGGTCCGACATTTAATGATTCATACACCGAATAGGGCATGACATTGATAGAGGCACCAAGATCAAGCATAGCACTACTAAAAGTGACATCTCCAATCTTGCAAGGAACCATGAACATTCCGGGATCTTTGCATTTGGGTGGAAGTTTCCTTTGTAAAACCGCGGATGCATTTTCGTTCATCGAGATTTTCTCATTCCCTTTCAACTTTCTCTTGTTGGTGCAAAGCTCCTTCAGGAACTTTGCATATCTTGGAGTTTGTTTGATTGCATCAAGTAAAGGGATGTTTACTTCCACCTTTCGGAAGGTGTCCAAGATCTCTTTCTCCTCCATATTCTTCTTTGAAGTTGCAAGTCCGAGGGGAACGGTGGGTGAATGGCTATTGGTGTCACTAGAGGAGTAGTCTTCTTTGGGGCTCCGGCTTGTATGTCATTCTTGGTTATGGGATCCTCAATGGGGATAATCTCCATTCCTCTTCTTCCCTCGGCTTCTTCTTTGAACTATTTTCTTCGGCTTGTTTGCCACTTCTCAAGGTCACCACATTCTTTTCGGTTTGAGAAGGGAGTTTACCACAGGATTCCAACTTGCTTATAGATGTAACTATATCTCCCATTTATGCTTCAAGGTTGAGATACTAGTCCTTTTCTCTTTTTGGAATTGTTGGGTACTAGTGGCTAAAGATTTGACAATGTCTTCAAGAGACATTGTGACAACCCGAAATTTCCATTCTGAACAAACCATATCAAGCCAATAGAAGTTAGAACAATTATAGTGAAATTCCCGACTTTGAGTATAAGTTTGAGCATTTCAGGTTTAGCACATAAGGAGATATCAGGAGAGTGGATGCACTAGGGTTTTGTGCAACATTGTTATTCCAATACTCTATGCTATTAGAGTTCATTCCGGGAATAAAATATTTTCTGCCAAAAATATCAGGACTATATATAGAAATCTGAACCATATTCATTCATTAGTTGCATTTCCAACTAGAGAAAAGCCGAATTCTCTCTCACGGATCTTCGGGTTTTTATCCCAAACCGTGAGTACTTCTATCTAGTTATATTATATAACTTAGATTGTATTTTATAACATCAAAATCGGATCAAAACCCCAAGATTTGGGAGTTTACCGCCCAAGAACACTTGGGGAGTAAACTCCATTTTAAGGGCCAAAAGTGTCCCAATGTCCCTCAAAGCCTTGGAACTCAAACTAGAAGCCACCATTGCATGTTTAGGACACCAAAATCATTTAGAAACAAGGATGAAAGTGAGTTCATGGCCAAGGAAGTTCTTGGGCCGTGAACTCCATTTTTAGGTGCCAAAACACCCTAAAAACCTTCCTTAAGCCAAGAGACTAATTTAGACATGTACCTAAATGAGTTTAGGACTAGCAAACACCCTTAGAACACCAAGAGTAAGGTGTTCATGACCCAAAAAGTTCTAGGGTCGTGAACTCCATAAAATGGCGCCAAATAGTGCCATAAACTCTTGTAAAGCCTAGTACCAAAGCCTAGTTTAGTTCCTAGTTAATTTAGGGACTTGAAAACACAATAAACATCCTCCCAAGGGAGATTACGGCCGTAATCTCCAAGGGATATGGTCCCAGGGCCGTAAACTCCTAAAAGGAGTTATATTATGCCTTAAACTCTTCCAAGGACCAAGCCATTAAGTAGAAATGCTTCTTAGGACCTTATAGAGCATCAAACATCAAATGGACACATAAGTATGAGCTCACAGCCGTAAACTCATGAGTTTACGACCATAAACTCACTTAGTAGGGTTATTAGGGCCGTGAACCTCATGGTGGAGTATTCCTTGAGCCCTACACACAATAGCTTCCCCTACAAATACTTAGATGCAATCCTAGAGGCTAATAACACTTGATAAAGGTGTTTAGCATGTCCTAGGGTATCTTGACTTGTTTATTAGTTGTATATAGACTAATTTGTTACATATATGTGAATTTATATGTTAACTAGGACCATAGAGTGTGTTCAAGACTTCACTTGACACCTAGCAGTCCTACCTCTTCAGTTCATTCCAATCACTTACAACAGGTGAGATCATACCCTCTTAATCAATGTTTTAACTGTTTTTAAATGTTTTATAGGGGGGATACAAGTAGAATCATGCTAGTTACTATATCAATCACATGTGATTAGTAAGCAGCATTCAAATGATTGGCTACTCATTAGCCGTTTTACTAAACAGTTTCCTTCAATTGATTTTCATAGACATTTTATATGATTAAAACTCCTTATTAAGTTGTGCATTTTACTCTGTACGCTTCATTTCAAACTCATTTACAATTGTGTTTCAAACAAATGTTCCTTTATGCTTAAACTGTTTTATCAAACCCATGCTTTCAAACCATTTTATAGATTGACATCAAGTCGATCTTTTCTTAGATAATAATTATGTTCAAAGGTTTTACAAACTTACTTTATGCTTTTATATTATAAATTGCATGCCTATATATGTATACTTATGTAAGTAATGTTTAAAGGACTTAGGAAGGCTATCCACCCTATTTCCTTTTCACGCTTGAGATGTGGTTTGGTGGGATATCGGGTACCGTCCGAAGGTCGTTTAAATATTAGTTATATATCATGTGTACATATATAGTCATAAAGGTTCTTCCAGTTCATTCAATACCCTTGGGTAGCAAGGGTATACATCCATGTTCATACATACCAGTTACATTACTAGTAAGCTACCATAGGGGTAGTTTGGGAAGATATTAGAACCATTACTAGAACGCAATATCATACAATGAGTCAGTTCATTCATGAGTCAATACTTGCTAGATAGAGAGAGAACACACATTACAGCTAGCACACGCAGAACATTACAGTGCATTACTTTACAACTACATGAGTACGTTTACATGATTACATTTACACGAGTAGATTTACATTGATACGTTTACATAGAGATCTTGTTATAAGCATGCCTATATATGTATAGTTATATAAGTAATGTTTAAAGGACTTAGGAAGGCTATCCACCCTATTTCCTTCTCGCGCTTGAGATGTGGTCTGGTGGGATATCGGGTACCATCCGAAGGTCGTTTAAACATTAGTTATATATCATGTGTACATATATGGACATAATAGTTCCTCTCAGTCAGTTCAGTACCTTTGGGTAGCAAAGGCATATGTTCATATACTTTTACATGATTACGCTTACATGAGTACGTATACATAGATACGTTACATGATTACGCTTACATATATGTTAGTAGGACAGACATCACTAGGTGCTATAGCATGGAACGAGTTCAGGATCTAACTATACCGATGAATCGCAACACATTGTGATAGTTATATCGGGTATACATGATCATAGTAATGTGGATGTTCACGGCTTGCATATACGCAGGGGTGGTGTAAAGGTCCCAAAATCCCTTTGACAGGGGAGCGTTTAGCCCAGGATCTAGCCATCACATTATGCCTTATACCTCAAATAAGGCAATAGGAGTACAGAGGCAGTCACTTATTACAAATACTGCAGTACTTACGAGATTACCCTAGACTTAAGGTAATTAGTACGATTGTAGTTCAACACTACACCATAGTACTATTTCATTTTCCCATTACATTCACTTCGTGAACATTCACACGATGCACGGTAATGTAGAAACTATATTTTTGGTTAATGATAGTCAGACTTGGGAAAGTACACACTCTCACAAGAGACACACACATAGATACTAGATGCCCTTGTAGAAGGCTACATATAGATCAGTTAAGTCTTGGTAGAAGACTCCCTGTTATAATAGTAGGAATCATAGGGATTTCTAGAGTTTTTCAAACGTTTACAGTTGTTTTACATACATTTTCAATACTTACAATTCTTATACATACAAATTCTTACATACAAATTAAGACGCTAAAATACTTATGATCTCACCAGCTTTAAAGCTGATACTCTCTTTCAAAATAACTTGTATCCTCAGGTCAATCATAGACAGGTACCGATGCAAGGTTTAGAGAAGATGGAGCTCGTTCAAGACTCATCTTTCATTTTGATTTATGCTTTAGTGTTTATCAAAATTTGACAGAACACACTTGTATAATAATTATATTATTAATGCAATGGATGATGTTGTTGCTTGTTTACTACTTTACATTGTTGTGATACTGTACATGACGTCCTCCGCCCCAGAACGTTTCCGCCGTTCTTGGTTTTGGGGTGTCACAGACATTCCGGAGCTACTTGGTTGAGATTGAGGAGGTTGTTGTTGATGATCTGGAGGGTGCGGTTTGGGTTGATAGTGTGGTTATTGATGTTGGTAATGAGGTTGTGGTGGTGAATAGGATGGTCTAACCAGTGCATTTTGAGGCAATGGTCTTGGATTGTAGCTCATGTTGGGATTTGGCTTCCAACTTGAATTATATGCATTTTGGTAACCGGATGGTTTGTTGTGGTAGTTTTAGAACTCTCGAGTGGCATTCACATGCTCCGCATCTTCTTGAAGGATGGGACACATATCCGTAGGATGTCCCATTGTTGCACATATTCCACAAACCATCACTTGTGGAGTTTGTCCCATGGCTAGCTTTTGGACAACGGAGATTAGATCTTTAATTTGAGACTCAAGATTTGATGTTCCCACTTAATTGACTTTGTGTTGTGCGTCTCTCTTCATTTCTTGGCGCTGGCCAAAATGTTGAGAATTCGCGGCTATGGTGTCGAAAAGTTGTCTTGTTTGTTGTGGAGTTTTACTAAAGACATCACCACCATTTGAGGCATCAACTAGTCTTCTCTCCATTGGCAACAATCCCTCATAGAAGTGTTGAATGAGGAGTTGTTCCGGAATTTGGTGTTATGGGCAACTATAGCACAAGTTGTTGAACCTCTCCCAATAATCATGAAAAGTTTCATTTTGACCTTGGCGGATTCCACAAATCTCATTTCTAAGACTTGAGACTCTTGAGGCGGGATAGAACTTATCAAGGAAAGCTCTTGCCATGTTGGTCCATGAGTTGATCGACCCCAGTGGAAGATAGAATAACCAATCTTTTGCTCTATCGGCCAATGAAAAGGGGAACACCCTTAGCTTGATTTGGTCATCGGTTGACCCTTGGGGCTTCATGCTAGTGCAAATGATGTGGAACATCTTCAAATGCTTATGAGGGTCTTCATTCTCCAATCCATGAAAATTTGGTAGGTGATGGACTAAACTTGACTTCAACTCCGAGCCTCCTTCCAAAACCGGGTAATTGATACCGGTTGGAGTTTGTGTAACATTGGTCTCCATCATTTGCCTTAAAGTTCTTTCGGGAACTTCACCTCCGTCCGCCATTGCAATTGGTTCAATAATGGGTGGATTTTGTTGTAGGGGTGGTGTTTCCAGAATTTCTTGACGAGGGTCGGGACTAGAATCGGGTTCTATATCACTTAATGAAGCGATTTCAACCTCAGGGTGCCCGTGGGGGTTAGAAGTTTGACCATGTTCAACTCGTTTTTCCTTCGCCAAACACCTTGCTTCTTTTTCGATTTCTGGGTTGTAAATCAAGTCACCTGTACGCTGAGATCTGGGCATAGAGAAACAAATTGATTAAAAATAAACTAATCCCCGACAATGGCGCCAAAAATTTGGTGGTTGTCGAGGCCAACAAAATTAATATCCTAAAAATTACACATTAAAATAGAGTATAGTGGTAAGGGATCGTATCCACGGAGATTGGTTCAGTTTATAACTCTATGAAGAAATCTCTTTGTAAAATTACTTGTAAGATAACAATAAAAAAATAAAAAATAAAAAGGGGGGTGTTTAGTTCTTTCGAGTGTTGGACAAAATTTTAAACTAGCTAGGATGAAAATATGACAAGTAAGCAAGTAAAAGATCGGATTAAATTCAAAGAAGTGGAATTGGTTGATTTTGGGGAACACCTCATGGATGATATGATTGACTTATCATTAGACTTAATGGAATAACACTTGTGAATTGGTTTAACTTGACTATAGCAATTCATAAGCACAAATTGCCTCAACTCTTCTTAGAAATCAAAATGGTTAGAGGAACTCTTAACACATTTCCTTAATTGAAGTCACAAGATCAATGAAGCATAAAATCTTGTGAAAATCAATTAGCTTTAAGTTGTAAGAGTCACCAAGTCCAAAAGATAATCAAATTCTTACATTATCATTATGGAGGAAACATTTCCATGGTCTAAATGAAATGAAAACAAACATATAAACCATTTGTTGCTTACTAATTTGAAGGTCTGTTACTTAACCAAGAAATTAATCAACAAAAACAAGCATTCATTCATCTAAGCTCATGATCAAAGATAAATAAACACAACAAGATGTTTAACTAGAAAACATTTCCATAAACATCAAACACGAATGTAATGATAAGTCTTCAACGCAAATAATCATCCATGGGTTAAACCTTAATCAACCAAATGAAAATTTAGCCAATCATGGCCAAAGTAAAAGAAAAACAATATAGTTTAGAAGTATCAAACATTGTCTTAGATGCAAGATGAAAGGAAATTACACTAATCCTCCAAAAATTCTTCAAATCTTCCAAGACCCTTTGAGAGAATATTGGTGTATGTTCATCAAGTCATCCCCCCCAAGAATGGCTCCAAACTCCAGCAAAAGGGGGTTGATTTTCGGATTCAAAAAAGGTGCCAAAAGTCACCCACCAAACTTCCACAAATAGAGTCAATAAGTCAAACCCGGAATCAGCTTAGGTCAATTCACGCGGACCGCGTATCAGTCCACGCGGACCGCATGGGTCACGCTGAATGTGAGACTTGGGCCTTTAATCATGCATTTTAACCCAATCTTCACTTCTTCAATTTCAGCCCACATTCATAACTCTTTAGGACCCATTTGCCATTCCAAAGCCTTCTAATGATTGACCCAATACTCCTTAAATTTTCTTGTAGCTCGATTCCGCGTCGCCTCATCATCATCCTTGCCCACAAATTAGATCCAAATTGATTTCTTCTTTTACACAAGCACCTAGCCTAGTCGCACCACTTCAAGTCCACAATCAAATCACATGCCTTCATAAGTCCCGCTTCCTTCTAAGCCTCCAATAACAAATAGTCTTCGGTAAATCCTGCAATTAAGCTCAAAAGACTAGAAAGCACCCGGTAAAGGAGAAAAAATGACAAAAAGAGAAAATATGCATGAAGATTGACTAAAATGAGATGGTTTTAACTAAAAATAAACTATGAAAAGAAGTAATAAAAACGAAACTATCACAAATCCAAATTTGCCTATATATTTGATAATTAAATAAAATCCTACAAATTAACAGATAAATCTTTGACTTGATTAATTATTTAATTGATTAATACAGTTAATTTTTAAGTGTGTCAATGATTAATTTAGATGTTGATTAATTCTAATAATTAATGTCAAATCTTAATTGGTTTATTTAAATTAAAATAATTCTTTAATTTCAAAAATTTAATAAACTTAGTATTTTAGAAAAGTTTCTAAAATTCACCTTATACCATATATATATATATATATATATATATATATATATATATATATATATATATATATATATATATATATATATATATATATATATATGTGTGTGTGTGTGTGTGAGTGTGTGTGTATAATTTAACAATTATTATATGTGTAAGACAAAGTCAGTCAAATCGCTAGTACGCCTCATTTAAATAGCTGAACTATAAAGGGGGTATAACGAAACTGAGTATAAAATGGTAGATGAATGGGTGTTTACTCTCACACATTGCTTCCTGGTTTGGTGGAGGGTCGTTTGCCGAACGTATTTGATAGGATATAATCTCATTATTAAGTATAATGCTATAAAAGTAACTATTTTTTTATAAAATCCCATTCTTAGTTACTTTAGGAAAAATGTGAAAAGTATGCTAATCCATAAAATTGCACATTATACTTTATTAGTATTTAGTGGAGCGTGTGTGTCTAACAGGAACACTAATAGTTACAATAAAGAGTAATAATGGGCATTTCGAAAATTGTCATTGATTAGTGGAGCGTGTGTGGCTACCTGACACATTAATATGAGATGATAAATGACATCGAGATTGGCAAGCATATTTGTATGGTTCTTCACATCTTGTTTGTGATCCCCAGTATCACGGTCACAATTAGAAGGGCATAGTCTAACAGTAAACATTTCATTGATAGAATCAATAAATCTCAAAAGATGTAGGAATTTCAAAGTTCGAAATTGGTAAATTGCTTTTACCTACTTTCATAAATTTGCAATAAGATTACGTCATTCCTCTTATTAGTTGTTACTTGTTACTTTTTATCCTAGCCTTACTTATTTATTATGGGTTAAAACATTAAGGATTATTGTCATCTAACTAAAACTATTCTTTTTTCAGTATAAATGTCTACTCCTGGTGATGCTTCTGCTCCATCGTCGTCTACCCACTACTTGGATTTCTCGCTACTCTATATCGTGTCCAAGGTGACCTTTGATGGCAAACACTACAATGATTGGATGTGAAACATCAATATTGCTCTTCGATTTGAGGGCAAAGAGTATGTCCTTGAAGAAAACTCGTTGAAATCGATGAATCAAAAGCTACTCTAGAACAACTAGCCTGCTACAAGAAACACTACAATGATTCAACAAAAGTTACTTGCATCATGATCGCTATAATGGCTCCTGGGTTCCAGAGGTTCTATAAGGACTACTAGCCATATGAGATGAACAATGGCCCTGTGGAAAAGTACCACAAGAGAGCTCATCATGAGAAATATAAAGTGTTCAAGTCCCTCATGGCTTGCAAGCTGAAATAGGAAGAGTCTGTGTGCCACCACATGCAAAGAATGCAAATATAAATAGAACACCTTGTTAGGATCAATGTGAATTTTGATGAGGAGTTAACTATAGATATGGTCTTGAACTCCTTGCCAAGTTGTTATGATCAGTTCATATTGGCTTATCATTTGAACAACACAGAAACCACATTGGCCTAACTCCACAACTTGGTACACACTGTTGATTTAGGAATGAAGGGAAAGAATCCAACCCTTTCTACTAATGCTCCTGCTCTTGCCATCGGTAAATGAAAAAGGAGGAAAAAGAAGGGCGTTTCCAAAGATATGTGGAAGAACAAGACCCAGGTTGGGTCATCTAGGAATGACCGAAAGACAAGGCCTAACTCAGACATTCCAACTGTTAGTGACCCCAAAGTGGAGCTACCCCAAATACTTGTAAGACATCAAGGATGGCAAGGTGAAGCCATCGGCAACAGGTATATACACTATTCAAACTAATAAGTCACAAGATACTCGTTCTTGGGTCTTTCATATAGGATGTAGTTTTCATATTTTTTCTGATTTGCAGGCACTAAAAGCAAGTGAAGAGATGGAGCATAGGAGGATGAATCTGATCATGGGAAATAGGCAATCTTCTATTGTTACCAAGATTGGAACTTATCATCTTTTTCTTAGTAGTGAAGTTAGTTTAGATTTGATAGATTATTGGTATTCGTCTGAAATCACACGAAACATTATTTCATTTCATGCATTGTTTAGAAAAGGTGTTCGCTACTCATTTGATGATTTGAATGGTTCAATTCTAGTTGGGTGTTTACACTCAATAGAGGAGTTGTGAGTTGGAAAAGTTCCAAGCAGGAGATTGTGGCTGATTCAACACGTGATTCAAAATATATAACTGCGAGTGAAGCGTCAAAGGTGGCTATATGGTTGAAGAACTTCATTGGAGACCATGGAGTTATGCCAGCCAAAAAGGAGCCCATGTAGATTTTTTGCGATATTGCAGGAGCGGTTTCCTTGACCAAGGAACCAAGGGATCATGGAAGATCCAGACATATCAACAGAAAATACCACTTCATCAGACATTAGGTAGAAGAAGGACTCCTCGTCGTCAAGAGGGGATCGTCAGAAGAGAATCCTGCAGATCCCCTCACAAAGGGTCCGAGTAGTATTAAGCACATTAAACATACGAGGAACATTGGTTTAAAGGACGATATTAGTTTTAGTGATTAGATAGATATTTTAGAAACTTTCAACAATATAAATGTAATTGCAATTTGATGATTAAGTAGTGGAGATTTATTTATGAGTATTGTTTACTATCTTTTGTCAAATGTTTATTTTGTATTTCAAATTTGAATGTTTTACTTCCCGAATAATTGGATTATTCAAATTATCGACATTCGATCATACTTTGGAAGTAAGTAGTGAATTAAGACTGTCATGAATTGGCATGTAGATTGTCTAAGTGTTTAGGCATAGCAATGGTTTGCTACAACGTTCATGAGTACTCTTGAAATGGGAATTTAAGTATTGGATTAAACCCACGCTCATAGAATTACTTCATGGAATTTATCATGAGTAATTATGAGATGATAATATCGTATAGTCTTTAAACCAAGATATATGAGTTGTTGTTTACGAGTTGGTTGTGCATTGATAATGTGTAAACGCGTCAGTAATTTGAAGTTATAAAATGTATTGTTGTGTACGATTTGATGACTAAATAGTACAAGCATATAAGTCAAAGTTTATATGTTCCTTTTATCGCAAGGGGTAAAAGCGATATTGTAACACCGTAATTTTTCAAACAAAATTTTCATTTTAAAATCGCATACTTTTCATAACATATTGTATGGAAATCTTGTTTATTCTAATTACAAAACACAAATCCATTAATAATCCAGGATCCTCAAAACATAACTCTTTCTCCGGTATGTACAATCAAGTCGGTGCCTTCCCGCGATCCTCTGAGATACCTGAAACACATATCACAATACACGGTAAGCACGAAGCTTAGTGAGTTACCCAAAATACCACATATAACACATATTAGCCACTCGAGGCTGTAACTATGTGGACCCTCTGGTCCTAACTCTGTGGACCCTCTGGTCCTAACTCTATGAACCTTCCGGTTCTAACTCTGTAAACTCTGGAACATACACAACATAAATCACATAGAAACAATGCAATACATCACAATCACATAAATAGCATACAAGATACTCTGTCATATAATTCTATTTACCACTCTAGGTAAAGTATAGTGAGAAGACTCACCTGACCAGTAGCAAGTAAAGACCCTGCTCCCGAATCTCGAACTAGCCTCGACCTAACACAAGGGATGAATATCTCTACGTGATACTCTAATCAAAACTCTAATGACCGAAGGCTATTCTTCCTCTCTTTGACTCTTTGAAGTGGATAAAAGACCATTTTACCCCTCCATGGTCTCTACTACTTATGTTGATCACAGCCCCAAAGTCAACAGAAGTCAAACTTGAGTCAACAGTCCATGTTTGACCTGACTCGCCCGAGTGCAACCTTGCGACTCGTCGAGTCCACTTACTTTCCTCAGAAATCTCGTGACAGTCCAGCTCAGCTCGTCGAGTTTACCCCCAACTCATCGAGCTATTGCCTGATTCAGTTCCTCGGGACAAACCCTAACCAACTCGTCAAGTCGGCTCATCGAATCGGCGAGTTCATTCAGACCAAGTGATCATTCAAACGATTTAAGGTAGTTGAATCACCCAAAACGCTAGATCTACCATCCTAAGGGTCGATTTTCACGTAAAGCTGCAAGCTTTACGTTTAAACATGGCATATAAAGCTCATAATGCCAATATAACTCTAACAAGGATGATTAACTGCAATAACTCTTCTATGGTTAACTAAAGCTATAATCTTTGGGCTCTCTGGACCTCACAAGGTCCAGATCTGAAGTCTAGGACTCATGAGAGACATTATGCATACAAAGTCCCAACAATGGTGGAAGAAACCCTAATCTTCTATATCTACAAGATCTAAGCAAAATAACAAGAAAGGTGAAAGCTTTTACCTCTTAGTCAAGCCCTTGCACGAAGTTACACCAGATCCACTGATTCTCTAGCTCCCTTGATGTGTGATCTCCACTTCTCCTCAAGAGATGCACTAGTTTACTCCAAGTTTTAGCTTCTAATATTCTTATGGATCTCTATACACGTTTAGGGTTTGCTCTCAAGGAAGGGTAGCCGCAAATGAGGCTATAAGTTCCTTTAAATAGGCCTTAAACTCGGGAAATTAGAGTTTCTCTGCCCAACACCTACTCGACGAGTCCCTCCTATGACTCGTCGAGTCCATTCATTAAATTCAAGCGACCAACTCGACTCGACTCGGCGAGTTGGTCCCTCAACTCGTCGAGTCCCTCCTTAAATATCAAGATTAACATACATGATAATGTCCCTGGAAATCCGGATGTTACAATTCTGTCCCACTTGAATTAGATTTAGCCCTCGAAATCGCTCCTCCACAATATATAGATCTGATCAAATGACCAAACAACAACATCGAAAGTGTCTCCTACCACACAACTATCTTCTTTTCTGGATACCTGAATCCAAACATGAACTCCTCCCTGGAAGAGGACAGACCCATCTGCCATTATGCTACCCCTTCTGACTCTCAAGAATTTTGAACTCTAGTAGCCTGACATACAGCCAGACCGCCATCTCCAGGTGTCACCACGTTATTCGATCCTTGAATAACAAACCCCGATAGCTCACTGCCCCTATGATTCTCTAGTGGGGACTGATAAAACAAGTCCATGCCCCAAACTGGCTACCGATCACTCGTCCCATACATGATAAACAATCCAGATCACATACCAAGGAATGGAAGCATCACATAGCACCAGGGACTCATCCACTAAACTGCAATCAAACCCCAGCTCCCTTCTCCAAATCCCTTTGAACACTGAGTACCAGGTCATCTCCCAACCTAGCAGTTGATCCTCCGAAGGTTACCCATTGCATACCTCAACATGTCTCACTGACTTCCTTTCCACACTAGCTCTCTTGGCCCAATGTGACACACAAGTTACGAAGTTCGCTTTTCCTCATGCGAATACGGAGTTCGTTTCACACTCGACCTCTGTCGTCTACTACTCATCAGTCCCATTCGTTTTGTGGTTTTCTCACACCAACGAATTGACCCACTCAGGTCTAAGCCACCAGATGGAAACAATACCCCCTTCCAAATGAAATTCAGCTCTGAATCCGGAATCTCATTCTACCTACTCATCGCGCTACCAAAGCCAAACTCAAACTCGAGAGTTTGATCTGACCCAGAGCTGGAACCACTCACCCCAATGAACCACTCAACTCATGACTCATGACCCGCAACCTATGCGTACCTCACTGATTCACTTCCCTTGGCCACGAAAACCACTACTCCATTCAGAATATAATGACTTCTGACAAACATGGAGACCCCAGTCTCACCCCTGGTTCGACCTCGGGCTTCCACAAGTCAAATATTAGGGCTACCAAAGCCTAAAACTCTTCTGTGTTAAGCTCTGATCAGAGAGCATTTCATCACAACATTCTCCCGCTGACTAGTGGGTACTACGGCTCCCCGTAGTATCACAACGACCTCTCACTGAATAGTGATACTACGGCTCCCCGTAGCATCACTACACCCCTCACTGAATAGTGAGTACTACCGCTCCCCGTAGCATCAGCATAACCTCTCACTGAATAGTGAGTACTACGGTTCCCCGTAGCATCATCACACCCCTCACTGAATAGTGAGTACTACGGCCCCCCGTAGCATCACCACAACCTCTCACTGAATAGTGAGTACTATGACTCCCCGTAGCATCACCACACCCCTCACTGAATAGTGAGTACTACGGCTCCTCGTAGCATCACCACAACCTCTCTGCACTGACTCATTGAAACCGCAGCTCCCTGCAGTCTTACTACATTTACTCTTACCACTTCACAATCTCATCCTGGGGTTGACACTACACTACGATCATTAACTAATGCTCTGCGGCCCAACACAGATAGGTACACACACACCCATCCAAGCTAAGCATCACTACTTCGGACAACCACCATCGTGACAAATCCTCTTTTCCTCGATGCAATTCACATTCTCAAATAAATCCATTTGATGTCAATTAGTTGAAGGGCCCCCACCCGAACCATAGACACTTGATACACCACTCATCCTTTCAAACTAAAAACTCAAAATAATCCGAGATTTAGGACATTAAACTCGGATACCCCGGAATACCATCACAACGCCTCGCAGTGTCTTGACTCCACCACTGATCTCATACTCATGGCATCATACTCAGATACATCATTGCTTCCTCGAAATCTCGCAACCAATCTTTCTCTTGTGTCACTTGTAACCTCGGAATACTCCATCTTCCAAATTAAAACTCATAGAAATTGCCAACGAATCAGAACACGAAGATGACAATCTGAAACCTCCTCCTCTAATGCTCAAAGCTAATGTAAGAATACTCATAATCACCCTAAATTTGGTTGCCCAATCAACTTCTTCCCTTCCCATATTGCATATAATAGCACATACTCTGAACCAGAAATTCTCAACCGCCGAACTAACCTTGCAAGCCAACCACCTCGAATTCACCATTTTAACCTTGAAGGATTCCTAACCACCACAAGGTCTCCGACCAATGGCCACTTGCCGTGGAGACACTCATCCTTTCTCAAACACGTACCACATGCACTATCTCGCTCTGCACCTCTCCTTGACCACCAATAACCCTGGTCTCAGGAATTCTCACCGCAAGCATCTCTATCCAGTTCTCTAACCGCTCTTGAATAATTCTCTGATCTCCTCAAAAGTACCCGGTTCTCCCCCACTCAGGGTTCGATCCATCACCAATTGGTTCGCCAACAATCTAACCCACATACTATTTTTACCAATAACATCACGCCTACTCTTGGAAGGTGATACGTAATGCTCGATGATCTCCCTGATGGAGGTCAAACAATTCCAAATACTCTGAATCTCCGATGAAATCCTCAGAAGCTTCTCATCATGACTACCTCTAGTCATTCAGAATCTCGCACCATCCCACTACCGGACATCTCAATTGTGCATTCGTAACCCTGACCCCCAGTCTGAAAATAACAAACTAACATGTTCCTCATCCTCGACTATTCAACCAACGTTCCATCACGTGGGTTGTAATAAGAGTGGATTCATCGTTACCACACTCGATACTCATCATAGACAATAAGAGCGACCGCCCCAATATCCTCTTATTGATCGTCTTCCGCTGCAACTAATACATGCCCCACTATGCTCAGATAGGGTGTATCCTTGTCCTTAACCATCTCAGTCCCCGCTGACAACCTGCTCAGGCTCTAACATTACTTTTCAGTAGACATACTGCCAAATACTCTGATGAAAGATCGTAACCAAAGCTACCCCACAGTGCTCACCCCCAACCTTGGAACCCGAAAATCTAAATACCTCTCCTGTTTCCCATAGGAACGGAAATAGCACCGCTCAGGTCACAGAAAATGAAATCTCCACCATCGGCCAGTTGCTCAACTCATGCCATAATCCTCCATAACCGCCATCTCTACTCATTCCTGAGTCTTGCGACTCCAATTGGCATCTCACCAACAATCCCTCGGGGCTAACCTAATTTCCCTTTTAATGGATGCTCCACTAAAACTCATTCATCATGGCCCTCTGGCCCCATACTCTTTTACATATGATCTCGGTCTTACCAATCACCATGGAATAACTGGTAGAACCAATAACACTAACTGTCACAGGTCATGGTACTCGAACCATGTGGCTACCTCTCAATCTACTATGAATCATGGTACCCGAACCATGTTATCTTTTCTCAATCCGCTACAAATCATGGTACTCGAACCATGACATCACCTATCGATCTGCTACAAATCATAGTACTCGAACCATGGAATCCCCTCTCGATTTGCTACAAATCATGGTACTCGAACCATGAAATCACCTCCCGATCTGTTGCAAATCATGGTACTCGAACCATGGAATCACCTCTCAATCTGCTGCAAATCATGGTACTCAAACCATGGAATCACCTCTCGATCTGCTGCAAATCATGGTACACAAACCATGAAATCACCTCTCGATCTGCTACTTCAAACCTCCGGAATGTTCCCTGTATCGAGTATGGGTCCTCTTCTTTCAGTAGTATGGGCCCATACTACCTGCCACATCTACCCATACTTTCCACACGGACCATCCCCGAGTCCCTAAGTAGCTGCTCGACCTTCTCAATCACCAACCCCGTCATGCGTTTTCGCTCCTCTGCGGATTATCCAACTCTGTCAGTGTACTCATCTGACTAGGGTCACCCTTTCCTAGGCTCTTCCTAGGTTCTCACACTTCTCCGCCATCAGCTGCTAAAGAACTCCTTATGATGCCAGCCATCTACCTCCTGAATATCGTCATATTCACTTAGTAGCTGACTCTCATCATCAAGAGTTCCACAAAGCACGAAGCAAGCAGCATTCGGGCATCAAATAATCTCTACTAACATGTAAAACCACTCTAGTCTATTATCCTACTTTCTCTCCTCCTACACGTAGGATACCACCAAACTCAAGCGACTTCACCCCCACGTGGGCATCTGACTACCCTCTCAGTAGACTCCACAAATTCTCATCTAGTTATCTCTCCTAGATTACTCCTCTACTCAAATCCTTCTCTAAAAAGGATTCCTGCTGGATACTCTTACTCAGCACATTACAGATAACAGTAACTCCTAGGATAAGGCATCACAAATCAGGCCACTCTAGTCCTAACATATGAAACACCTAGCCTATCTCTAACATGCATAATATCTCATAGCATATCTCATAAATATCTCATAATACAAACTTAAGGGTATTTTGGGAAATCACCGTTCGGGCTCTGGCTGATTGTACACACTGATCCTTCTCTTTTTCTCTTAGAAACTCTTGTCTGCTTTAGAAAAAATAATTTCTTTGAAATTTTTTCTCAAATCCTCAGTTTGAGTCCAGATCTACCCAAAGGCGCATTCGAATCCCTCAAACCAAGGCTCTAATACCAACTTGTAAAACCGTAATTTTTCAAACAAATTTCTCATTTTAAAATCGCATACTTTTCATAACATATTGTATGGAAATCTCGTTTATTATAATTACAAAACACAACTCCATTAATAATCCAGGATCCTCAAAACATAACTCTTTCTCTGGTATGTACAATTAAGCCGATGCGTTCCTGCGATCCTTTGAGATACATGAAACATATATCACAATACACGGTAAGCACGAAGCTTAGTGAGTTCCCCAAAATACCACATATAACACATATTAGCCACTCGAGGTTGTAACTCTGTGGACCCTCTGGTCCTAACTCTGTGGACCCACTGGTCCTAACTCTGTGAACCTTCCGGTTCTAACTCTGTAAACTCTGGAACATAGACATCATAAATCACATAAAATAATGCAGTGCATCAATATCACATAAATAGCATACAAGATACTACGTCATATAATTATATTTACCACTCTATGTAAAGTATAGTGAGAAGACTCACCTGACCAGCAGCAAGTAAAGACCCCGCTCCCGAATCTCGAACTAGCCCCCGCCTAACACAAGGGATGAATATCTCTAAGTGTTACTCTAATCACAAATCTAATGACCGAAGGCTATTCTTCCTCTTTTTAACACAAGGGATAAAAGACCATTTTACCCCTCCATGGTCTCTACTACTTATGTTGATCAAAGCCTTAAAGTCAACAGAAGTCAAACTCGAGTCAACAGTCCATGTTTGACCCGACTCGCCGAGTGCACCCTTGCGACTCATTGATTCCACTTACTTTCCTCTGAAATCTCGTGACAGTCCATCTCAGCTCGTCGAGTTGACCCCCAACTCGTGAAGCTATCGCCTGATTCAGTTCCTCGGGACAAACCATAACCAACTCGTCGAGTCGGCTCATCGACTCGGCGAGTTCATTCAGACCAAATGATCATTCAGACGATTTAAGGTAGTTCCTGTTGGATTAGTGTATAAGCCCGTAACTATATTTGGTATGTACTTGACCCGGTTGTGCATGGTCCTTTTGGGTTGCCTTCATCAAAGCAACTTGACAAGGTAATTTAAGGAGAAAGAGAGAATATTATGGTTTATTAATATATTATAAGAATAATATATTAAAGGAAAAATCATATTTATTTAATTAGTATTCTTCATAAATTAATTAGAAATTAATTTGGTGACTAAAAGAGATTAATTAAATAAAGGGGTATAAACTGTCAAATGTATGATAGTTGAGTTTTTGGCTAAGGAAACCTTATGGACTTAAGGGGGCACGAAATTATGATGGGGATCCATCGTATTTTCTTCCAATGCCTTATTCCAGAAGGTTCCTTGTGTTGCTTGGTGGTTAAGTTGTCCATTAGGGTTTAGACTGAAACCCTAGCAACCTGGAAGTATAAATAAGACCCCTACGCTATGAAAATCGGCTACACCTAATTCCAAGAGAACCCTAGGGCCGATTTTAGAATTTCTCAACCTCTCTCATATTGCCTTCTTGCTTGTGGGGTTTGTGAACCATTAGAGGAGTTACAATTGTGACTCTAAGCTCAAGATCAAGAAGACTACAAGGATTTCAAGCTATTTGATAGAGGTAAACACTTAAATCTATTTTCATGATGTTAATTTCGAATTATATATGATAGATCTAGGGTTGCAAGTCTTGAATACAAAGCCTGTACAATAGAGAAACCTAGATCCAAGCATTAGGGTTTGTATGAGCCCATAGGGTTTGTTCTTATGCATAAAACCCATCAGTGGTATCAGAGCCATGATTACTTTCAATTGTATGTGATGCTTTAACTGTTTGCTTGCTGAAAATCTTTTTTCTTGCATCTGCCCAACTCAACTCGGCGAGTTGGCCCTACTCAGCGAGTCCAGAGCTGACTCGGCGAGTTTGTGCGTCAGGCAGAGGATATTTCGGGATTTAGTTGCTGTTTTGTCATGGGATTATTGCCTAAATCGTTTTTTGAAGATAAAATCCAAATTTTGTATGATAAATATGTATTATTTAAAGTTATTCGGTAATTATCTCATGACTAAAATAAGATTAGGTCAAATATAGGTAATTATGAAATTAATTGTTTAATTTAAATTATTTGTTATTTGATCCCTTGTGTTTTGAAATATTCAAATCTTGCCCTCAAGTTTTGAAATTTGAATTTTGTGATTAAAAGTCTAATTTTGAATAATTTAAATTTCAAACCCTTAGAATTTTACAAGTTTAAAATTCAACCCTATACTATTATATTATTACAAGCTTAATATATATATATATATATATATATATATATATATATATATATATATAATTAAAAGCTAGTTATACCGTTAGTAGGCCTTATTCACTAAGCCGGTTTATAAAGTGGGTATAAGGTTGTTGCCTATAAAATGACGCTTAATGGGTGTACACTCACACCCACCGCTTGCTTGACTGGTGGAGGGTCGTTAGCCAAACGGATAGGGTGGGGCAATCCTCTCCTCATTAAAAGTATAATGTAAGATACAAAGTAACTACAATGTTCTTTTTACAAATTCCCAATCTTAGTTACTTTAGGGCAAAATGTTAAAATGATGTTATTCCATGGAATTACACTTTGTACCCTTGTCAAACGTTAGTGGAGTGTGCGTTGTTAACTGGCACACTAATTTGGGATTGACATTGGTGGCGAAGGGTGACTTGATGTTTGTCATAGATCAATGGAGCGTGTGTGGTTTACTGACACATTGATTAGGTGGTAGAGACATTGAGTGCACCATGTTCATTCGCATGGTTATTCACAACTTGTTTGCGATCCTCGACATCCCAGTCACAAATTTGAAGTGCATATCGAGATTTAAACATGCCATTGAAAATTTCAATGAATCTCAAAGATCTAGGAGTTTTCAATACATTTAAAGCTTAAATCTTCTTTTTCGTTTTTCATGGTGAGAATTAGTGAATCGTCATTCACTTACCTTCAAATTATTTACTTTTAGAGTACGGCATCCCTTTCTAAGTTGTAAATAATGTTGTTGGGTCCTAGCCCTAATTTCTCATTTGGGTGTTTAAGTAGGGACTCATTTCTAATCAAACTTTATTCCTTTTCTTTTTCAGATGTCTGCAAACAACAACAACAACGCTTCTAGGTTATTCTTGTTGATAAACCTATGTCAAAAGGTGACATCTGATGGCTCAAACTTCAATGCGTGGACGAGGTATATTCGCATGATCACTCGTTATGAGGACAAAGAATATGTCCTCAATGAAATGCTTGAGAAGATCATCCCAGATGTTGCTACTCCTGAAGAGTTGGCCGCCTTTAAGGCCCACGAGCGTGATGATATGAAAGTTCATTGCATCATGCTGGCGACCATGAACCTCGAACTCCAAAAGTCCTATGAGGACATGTATCCGTATGAAATGCATCAGGATTTGCTGGACCGGTACCACCAAAGCGCGAGGCAAGAGCGTTATGAGATCATTACTAACATGATCACCACTAGTATGGGGAGTGGAGAATCCCTAACCTCTCATTTGCATAAAATGCAGAGGTATGTTGATCGTCTTCTCAAACTTAATGTTAAGTTTGATGAGGATTTGGCTATCGACATAATCCTCTACTCCTTGCCTTCATGCTACAACCAGTTCAGAATGACCTACCAAATGAATAAGGAAGAGGACTATTTGAGCAAGCTCCAAGGACTGCTGAGAGCAACCTCAATGACAAATCTATTGCACCATTGGCAATTGGTCAAGGAAAGGGAAAGAACAGAAAGGCTCCATGTAAGGGCCATCATAAGGGTAAGACCCAAGATGGCTCCTCTTCTAGTGGAACCAAAGCTGGTTCGGTCAAACCCTCTTCCGACCCAAAAGAAGCAGAGTGCTATTACTGCTACAAGAAGGGCCACTGGAAACGAAGCTCCCCTCAATATCTGCAAGAATAAAGGATGGGAAGATGAAGCCCACCTTCGCAGGTATGTATTCTATTAAATCTAATAACTCATCATTTGCTACTTCATGGGTTCTTGATACAGGTTGTGGTTACCACATTTGTTCTTATTTGCAGGGCCTAAGAAGAAGTACGGAGATGGAACATGGGAAGATAAACTTGATTATGGGAAACAGAAGATCATCGCCTGTGACCAGAGTCGGAGTTTATTTTTTAGTGCTGAGTAGTGGGTTAGGGTTAGATTTAGAAAATTGTTTTTATTCGCCAGATATGGATAGAAACATTATTTCATTTCACGGATTGTTTAGACAAGGTTTCAAATATTCTTTTGATAATAGTAATGGTTCTATTAATGTTTATTTGAATGGTGTCTTTTATTTCAATGCATTACCTTGTAATGAGATTTATGAATCTGTGATGGTTGTTGATAATTTAAGAAATGATGTGTTAAATATTGATTCGTCTACTAGCCTAGACAAAGCATGCTTGTGGCATTGTCACCTTGGCCATGTCAACAAGAAACGCATAGCCCAACTCCAAAAGGATGGAGTGTTGGAGCCATTCGACCTTAGGGACGATGACACGTGTGAATCTTGTTTACTTGGGAAGATGACCAAGTCACCCTTTACTGGCACTTGTGAAAGGGGTGAGGGTTCGTTGGATCTCATACACACCGATGTGTGTGGGCCCTTTAGATCCACCACAAGGGATGCTTGCCGCTTCTACGTGACTTTTACGGATGATTATAGCAGATATGGATATATCTACTTAATCAAGCAAAAGTAGGAATTTGAAAGTTTAAAGAGTTTAAGAATGAAGTGGAGAATCAGTTGGGCAGGAAAATCAAGATGCTTCGGTCAGACTGAGGAGGAGAGTACCTAAGTCTTGAGTTTCACGACTATCTAAAAGAATGTGGAATTGTTTCGCAATTCACGCCTCCGAGAATGCCATAATTGAATGGTGTGGCTGAGAGACGTCATTAAACCTTGTTGGACATGGTTCGTTCTGTAATGAGTCGGAATTCGTTACCAATATCTTTCTGGGGGTATGCCTTAGAGCCGCCCACATCCTTAACTTAGTTCCCACCAAGAAGGTTACCAAGACTCCTCACAATATGTGGACAGGGAAGCTCCCTCTTTGGCACATATTAAGGTTTGGGGTTGCGAGGCTTTCATAAGACGAGAGATTCACGACAAGCTCGAACCTTGTAGTGAGAAGTGTTATTTCATCGGCTATCCGCAGAAGTATTTTGGCTATCTTTTCTATAGATCGAATGATAATGTTGTCTTCATTGCTAGAAGAGGAGTTTTCCGAGAAAGGGAATTGATAAGCCAAGAAGACAGTGGGAGGCAAATTGATCTTGAAGAGATTCAAGAACAAAGCGATGAAGGAACTTCGAACACTGGCACTCAACCCGAGGAGGAAACTCCTGTTGAACCCGTTGACGAGTCCTTACCTCTTAGACGTTCTAATAGGTTTAATGTTCAACCCCATTTTTATGGTTTTCATATTACTATTGAAGGGGATACATTTATTAGTGATGAAACACTAATGAATTTGGACGAACCTAACAACTACAAGGAAGCCATGGCAGGCCCGGAGTCTGCCAAATGGAAAGAGGCGATGGACAGCGAGATTCAGTCCATGTACGACAACCAAGTTTGGAACTTGGTTGATAAGGTACCGGGTCGTAAGACAGTTGGGTGAATGTGGATCTTCAAGAAGAAGACGAACATGGATGGGAATGTGCACACTTATAAAGCGCGATTGGTTGTGAAGGGCTTTACTCAAACTCCCGGAGTTGACTATGATGAGACCTTCTCACCAGTTGCGAAGATAAAGTCTATTAGGGTAATTCTTGCAGTTTTCACGTCCATCTAGCAGATGGACGTGAAAACTGCTTTCCTTAATGGGAAGTTGGCTGAGGATGTGTATATGAATCAGCCAGAGGGTTTTGTCGATGCGAAGCATCCAAATAGAGTGTGTAAGCTTGAGAAATCCATTTATGGATTAAAACAAGCATCTCGCAGATTGAATCTTTGTTTTGACGAGAAAGTTAAAGAGTTTGGCTTTCTGCGAAGCGAAGATGAATCTTGTGTATATGTCAAAGCCAAAATAGTGAGCTTCCTCATATTGTATGTTGATGACATACTACTCATAGGGAACGATGTCCCAACCTTGTAGGATGTCAAGTCGTGGCTTGGGAAATGTTTCGCTATGAAGGACCTCGAAGAGGCTGCTTATATTCTGCAGATAAGGATAGTAATAAACATGGAAAAGAGACTAATAGGACTCAGTCAGGATACATACTTGGATAAGGTACTAAAGCGTTTTAGTATGGAAAATTCCAAGAAAGGGGAGTTGCAAATCCAAAGCAATACCAAGTTGAGTAAGACTCAAAGCCCGAGTACAGAGGCAGTGATAGTTGATATGAGCCAAGTACCTTACGCTTCCACAGTAGGCTCTATCATGTACGCTATGACTTGTACTCGCCCTGATGTGGCCTTCGCTTTGAGCATGGTCAGTAGATATCAAGGGAATCCTGGTAGAGCTCATTGGATTGCAGTTAAGAATATTCTTAAGTACCTATGAAGGACCAAGGAATGGTTTCTAGTCCTCGGTTGGAGTGATGACTTAAGGGTACGAGGGTATAGTGACGCTAGTTTTTAGACGGATCGGGATAGTTACTGATCGCAGTCGGGCTGGTTTTTTTTGCCTAAATGGAGGAGCAGTGACTTGGAAGAGTTCCAAGCAGGAGACCGTAGTTGACTCAACATGTGAATCAGAGTACATTGTGGCAAGTGAAGCGTTAAAGGAGGCTATATGGTTGAAGAACTTCATTGGAGACCTTGGAGTTATGCCATCTATAAAGGAGCCGATGGAAATTTTCTGTGATAATGAAGGAGCGGTTGCCTTAACCAAGGAACCAAGAGATCATGGTAGATATCGACATATCGACAGAAAATACCATTTTATCAGACATCGGGAAGAAGAGGGACTCCTCTTTGTGAAGAGGGTATCGTCAAAAGAAAACCCAGCAGATCCCCTTACAAAGGGGCTGAGTAGGGTTAAACATTTGTAGCATGCTTGGAGCATTGGGCTGAAGGATGATATAAGTTTGGATTAGATAGATAAGAAATGTGTAATAGATATTTTGTACTTGACATTTTGATGAATAAATAAAGTTGTGTTATTTATGAGTAAATCTACTATCTTGTGTTGGTTATTTATTTATTGTTTCTATTTTGCATGTTTTGACTTCTTGAATAATAAGATTATTCAAACGGTCCACAGTCGTTCATATTTTGGAAGTAGGTATGAATGAAGATTGTCATGAATTGTTTGTAGAATGTCTAAAATGTTTTGGGCATAGCAAAGGTTTGCTGCAAAGTTCATGAGTGCTTATGAATTTGATTTGAGCATTGGAATAAACCCGCGTTTGTTGGTATCACTTCGTGGTGTTGTACCTAAAGTGATCGCAAAGCGATAATATCATATAGTCTTAAAACTTAGAGATATGGTTGTTGTTTGATGGTTGGTTATGCATTGATGATGTGTAAACGCATCAGTAACTTGATGTTATAAAACACATTGTTGTGCATGATTCAATTAGTAAATAATAGAGGCATATGAGTCGAAGTTGATCTGTTCCTTTTACTCTATGAGAATAAAGGTGATATCTTGGCCACTTGATGATTTGGTTTGACTTATATGTCGGGCCCAGTCAGAATGAAGTTGATGTGTTAAACTAAATTCTATGTTGAACAAATCGGAGATCAAGAAACAAGTGATGGACAATAAGCATTGTCAGCATGATATCTAGAATAGAGGATTATACAATCCCTTATCTGAAGGACAAGTTGCAGATCAGAGTTGACAGCAAAGTATAAGAGCTACGATTGCTAATCGGATTCTGAAGTCATATGTGAGATATAGTTACTAGACTTTCCAAGTGGGAGATTGTTGGATTAGTGTCTAAGCCCGTAACTATATTTGGTATGTACTTGACTCGGTTGTACATGGTCCTTTTGGGTTGCCTTCACCAAAGCAACTTGACAAAGTAATTTAAGGAGAAAGAGAGAATATTATGGTTTATTAATATATTATAAGAATAATATATTAAAGGAGAAATCATATTTATTTAATTAGTATTGGTCATAAATTAATTAGGAATTAAATTGGTGACTAAAAGAGATTAATTAAATAAAGGGGTATAAACTGTCAAATGTATGATAGTTGAGTTTTGGGCTAAGGAAACCTTATGGACTTAAGGGGGAACGAAATTATGATGGGGATCCATCATATTTTCGTCTAAGGCCATATTCCAGAAGGTTCCTTGGGCTGCTTGGTGGTTAAGCTATCCATTAGGATTTAGACTGAAACTCTAGCAACCTGCAAGTATAAATAAGACCCCTAGACTATGAAAATCGGCTACACCTAATTCCAAGAGAACCCTAGGGCTGATTTTAGCATCTCTCAACCTCTCTCATATTTCCTTTTACTTGTGGGGTTTATGAACCATTAGAGGAGTTACAATTGTGACTCTAAGCTCAAGATCAAGAAGACTACAAGGATTTCAAGCTATTTGATAGAGGAAAACACTTAAATTTGTTTTCATCATGTTAATTTCGAATTATATATGATAGATCTAGGGTTGCAAGTCTTGGATTCAAAGCATGTACAATAGAGAAACCTAGATCCAAGCATTAGGGTTTGTATGAGCACATAGGGTTGTTCTTATGCATAAGACCCATCAGTTCCATCACCCCAAACACTAGATCTACCATCCTGAGGGTCGATTGTCACATAAAGCTGCAAGCTCTACGTTTAAACATGACATATAAAGTTCATAATGCCAGTATAACTCTAACAAGGATGATTAACCACAATAACTCTTCTATGGTTAGCTAAAGCTATAATCTTTGGAATCTTTGGACCTCACAAGGTCCAGATCTGAAGTCTAGGCCTCATGAGAGACATTAGGCATACAAAGTCCCAACAATGGTGGAAGAAACTGTGACAACTGTCAATCCAGGTCATTCTCGGACTCATGCATCTTTATAAAAAAAAACCATTCATGCACAACATGCCATGGCCTAGTAGTAAAGATTAGGTCAAAATCTTGCATAAACTAGGATCCAACTAAGATCTAGGACTAATATACTTGACACTTACGACTCTAGTAAGTTACTTAACTACAATAGCAAATGTCAATGCTATAATTAGAATGAAACTTCAAACTTTGTTACAATTGAAAAAGGGTGTAAAACCCTAAAAATAAATTAAAATATTCTAATTATATTTCAATATGATGGTGAATATCAAACAATATTCCAAAAACCCTAAAGAGCCAAAAATCCAAATTTATAAATCTTAAAGCTTAAAAACCTTATAAAATTTGGCTATAAACTTCCTAATATCAAATTTTTACTAATCAAGTTATGGATTATATCAATGAAATAGAAATTTAAATTATTATACATTCATCATAATTTATTAGATAAAAACAAGATCTTTAAATGAATAGAGAATTACATAAAAAATCATTTTTATAAAAATTATAGTTTTATAAAAATTGAAGAGGGAAATTATTTAATTTGAATTAGGAGAGAGAGGGCACTTTAATACCCTCAAAAATCTGGCACCCCCTCTCCCCCATGCTTTCATCTTCCCAAAAATTCAATCATTAAACTCAAACCCTCACTCTTCCACTTCTTTCTTCACTTTCTCTCACACTCCACCCATCTAACACTCAAGCTCTCTTCCTCTCTCTCTAACTCACGAAAATCCTCCATTCTCTGCCATAATTTCAAATTTAAGAAGGCCTTGAAGTGTTCTTGCTTCTCTCAAGATCAAAACCAAGGTAAACAACACAATCCTCCCTCATAGTTTCATGATTTTACTTCCTCTTCTTCATGGTTCTTCTCTACTCTTTGGATTCTATGCCCTTCTATGGCTAGAAATCCTTAATTTTTTTCCCTTGTGGTTTGTAGATTCTCACCATAACACGATGCATGTGTTTGAGATGGTGAAAATCCGGGATCAAACCCATGCAAGAAGTGAAAAAGATGCACATGTGTTCATGTGACTTCAAAACCGAGTATTACAACTTCTTCTCCATTTCTTTTGTGTTCTTGCATGACCAAAAGCATTTAAACCATTTCTAGTAAATCTTGGATGCTCATTCACTCCATGCATGTGCTAGAAATCGGACCTTAACAGAAGCATGCATGTCGTTCTTGTCAAAATGCCCTAAGAATGCACTCAAAGCAAACTGGGAAGACATGCAATCTGCCAGACTACTTTGTTCAGCTTTGAACAGTCATAACTCGGTCATTACTTAACCAAATCCTGATATTCTTTTTGTATTGGATAGTTCCACGAGTTAACTTTCAAACCCACCTGGTCTCACTGCAAAAATATTAAATATCGGATTTTTGGAAATTTTTACAAAATGGTTGCGCGAACAGCTCTTTTTCTGTGATCACCATTTTTGCCTTGCGTGATCAGTGGCCTTAAACCCAACCATAAATCCGGGGAAAAATAATTTAGAAACTTAACATATCCAGTGAATGATGGCTGAAATTTCGTGGCTTAAAACCCCACAGAATGTGCTACTCAAATTCATGAACTTCAGCCACATTTACAACTCATGCACTATAATGAGCAACATTTCTTAACTAGTTTGGGTTCAATACCCCTATTTTCCCTTCTGAATAAATTTTGAACATTTTTCCTTTTGAAAGCCCTCACATTCATGTGATAATCTGTAAAATACCAAGAGCTTTTATCATTTCTTTGATTTATTAAAATTATTGCAAGAGAACAAGGGCATAAATCACATAAAATACTTCCAGAGGTCTATAAATCCGGAATAAACTCATGGATGACCCTTATGGTGAATAATGACCCCTCAATAAATTTATTCGATTTTTGTTGCTGTTTGGTATGATTTCCGATTTTCTTTTTGTTTGGGTATAATAAATCACAAAACCACTTTAGATAGTGTAAAAATTGTATATAAAAATTTTCGCAGCCCTTACCTGTGGTGGGTGACTCAGAAAAATAATTTCATAATTTTTCATCATGCCTTACTATTTTTCCCGGTTTTTGGTAATTATAATGGCCTAAAAATAGGAAAAATAGTTCTGATTATCCAAAATTCATGAAAATTTACCATAACATCATGTTGTACAGAAGGAGGTTACATAAAACTTTTGATGATTTTTATCTACTGTAAACTATTTTTCTCCTATTTTCTAAAGTTAAATACACTTAAATACACCTAAATACCCATAAATACCCAAAACCGGATTATACAATATCAAAACCACTTTTGGTATTTTTCCCAGATTAATTACACTGTAAATGATGTTAAAAAAGTTTTTGGTAATTTATTTTAACTGTTTAATATTTATTCTTCAATTAATGATTATTTAAAGGAATAAAACAAGGAAAAATAGAAATACCCACTGAAAAATATCTTTTATATTTTTCCCAGCTTAGTATTGTGTAATTACAGTTAAATAAAAAGTTTGAGAATTTTTATCCCTTGAATGCCATTTTTCGTGAATTTATGTTGTTATAAAGACTTAAAAATTTGAAAAAGTGTAACCAATTAATATAAAATCCAATACTAAAACATAAATTGGCATTTCACTATTTGTAGAGTTTAGTATATTAGCATTAGATTTCGACATGGAAACTCACTAGTGTGTGCTTGATGTCGTAGGATCCCGGTAGTAAGACGTTGGTGCATCCTGAGGCACTACTTGTACCTACATGAAACATTGTGAGTATTCACGTACTCCCCTATTTTCATTTTTTATGTTTTGGGGTGGAAAAGCATGTCCAGAAAATTTATTATTTGCATGTTGTATTTAAATTGATTTGTATCAAACATGATTGCTATTGTATTGCTATGTCTCTCTATGTATGTCTATGCAACACGGAACATGAGAACTTATCGTACTAAGGCCCTTCCCTTATCTCTAACCATTAACTCTTTGAGCCAATGGTCATTATGGATAGCGCTATTAGGAATTGACAACTCCTCACTCGCCCTATTGCTGGAGTGCATGATACCATAATCATCTATGGAACGATAAGCATGGATCTCGATAGGGCTTCAGTCATAGGTTTGGTTGAGACTCATTGTTTGCTCATACACATACAAACTCGTTTCTCGTTATAGCAATAAACTTGTATTCATTAATAGCAATCAAATTTGTTTCTCATTAAAGCAATGTACTTGTATTTACGAAAAGCCTTATTTCAAGCTCGATTTATAAACTTGTGAACTCACCAACTATTTTCATAGTTGACGCTCGTTTTACATGCTTTTTCAGGAAACAATTAGTAAGTGGATATAAAGATTCATCATCATAGAGCATGCTGCATCGTGTTGAAGTTATTTATGAAGTTATCTTTGAACAATGTTATTTTGGAAAAACTTGTATTTTGTTTCTTTTGAAGCTATGGGTTGTAAACTTTTAAATACTGCTATGGTGATGTATCTTTATATTTTGCAATGAAACCGTTATCGCTGTCATATATTGCATTTCCGCTTTAGCGGGGTGTGACAGAAACCCTAATCTTCCATATCTACAAGATCTAAGCAAAATAACAAGAAAGGTGCAAGCTTTTACCTCTTAATCAAGCCCTTGCACGAAGTTACACCAGATCCACTGGTTCTCTAGCTCCCTTGATGTGTGATCTCCTCTTCTCCTCAAGAGATGCACTAGTTTACTCCAAGTTTTAGCTTCTAAGACTCTTATGGCTCTCCATACACGTTTAGGGTTTGCTCTCAAGGAAGGGTAGCCGCAAATGAGGCTATAAGTTCCTTTAAATAGGCCTCAAACCCGGGAAATTAGGGTTTCTCTTCCCAGCACCTAGTCGGCGAGTCCCTCCTCTGCCTCGTTGAGTCCATTCATTAAATTCACGCGATCAACTCGACTCGACTCGGCGAGTTGGTCCCTCAACTCGTCGAGTCCCTCCTTAAATTTCAAGATTAACATACATGATAATGTCCCTGGAAATCCGGATGTTACAGATATCTTGGGCCCCTCGATGATTTTGTGTTGTCTTATATGTCGGGACCAGTCAGGACTGAGTTGATATGTTCATTTAAGTTCTTTGTCATACAAATCAGAAATCAGGAAACAAATTGTTGGACAACGAGAATGATTTTATTCCATGTTTTTGTCCACATGATATCTTGCAAAACGGAGGATTATATGATCCCTTATCTTAAGGACTTGCTACAATTTCTGATCAAATTTTGAATTCATACTTGCAATTAAAGTTATTAGACTTATCTAAGTTAGAGACTGTCAGATTAGGTGTCTAAGCCCATAACTATAATAGGTGTGTACTTAATTTGATAGTAACATGGTACTTTTGGGTTGCATTCACTTTAGCAACTTGACATGATGACTTTTAGAGAGAGAGGTTGAATTTTTTATTTGGAATAATAAATTGATTAATCAATGTATTATGAAAATAATATATTAATTAGAAATCATGTTATTTAGTTAGTATTTAATCATAAATTAATTTGGAATTAATTTTGGGATTAAAGGAACTGATTAAAACTACAGGGGATGTTTTACAAATCATTGATAGTTGTGAAACTGGGCTGATGGACTCCTTAATTAGGAGTGGATGAATTTCTATAGGGAGGCCCTACAAATTTCGTCCAAGGACTGTTGATAGGAGTTGTAACAAACCGTTATTTAAAGTCAATGTAATAGCCTAGGTCAACTTGTAACTCGTTTTAAAGTAATAAAGAAATAATAAATTAAGATAAAATGTTAGATAAACTCGACATCTTTGAAGAAAGTTGTAGTGGTCATGACAAGGATTTTGGAAATATAAAGAACGTCGAAATTTGAGCTATAACGAAGAAGTTATGGCCTATCAAATTTTCGCGACAGAAACGGGCACGACACTGTGTGTCGTAAAAAGTGAGTTTACAATAAAAAGTTTTTAGCCTTAACAATCTAAATGAAAGTCGTAGTATACGTTAAACTGAGAGCGTACATAAAAATAACGTCGAAATCTGACTTCGTATAAAGAAGTTATAAATTTTCTAGCATTTGGCATAGCAGTGTGCAGCTCGGAATTCGAATTATAGATCAAGCGATTTATAGCCGACACAGCCTAAATGAGAATCAAATATCTCATCAATAGTAGTTTAACGGTAGAGAGACAGACGAAAACGGACTTCAGATGAAGAAATTATGACTTTTTAACGGATTTTTCATGTCCCGGCCTGTTAAAAATATAACTTTAAAAATAAATTCAAAATTTGCCAACGAATTCTAAATGAAAGTTGTAGAGTATGGTCTCACCCACGCGTGGATATAAAGAATGTCAATATGGAACTCATAGCGTCCCTCGTAGGAACGCCCAGTGTACCGAGGGTTAGAACCCTTCTATAAATAGCATGTGAGGCCTCTCGATCCTCTTTTGAAAATTCACTTTTTCTTTCACTCTATACACCCTCTTAAGCCGCTCTAAACCCTCCGAAGCTTAGTGAACCTCCCTAACACTAGAAGAAAGCCCCGGAGCACCCGAAGTCCCTGAGAAAAGAGTCTTTTTCGGTTTGAAACTCTACTCGTGCAGAACCCAGATTTCAGCAGAAACTCGTGATTTTAAGAAGCGAAGTGTTGTCCGAATCACCACTTTATCAAGTGAGTTCATACCCCTACGATTTCACTATTTTTTCATATTTTAAGGGAGAATACAAGTAAAACACAAGGAAATCTTGTGTTAATATCAAAACTTTTTAAATAGTTTTTAATTGTTGTTTTTACTAAAATAAACATACTACCTTAATTGTTTGGGATTCCATATAAAAACGAACATATAAACTATAATAGCTATAGTTTATGAGTCATACATACGATTTTATCAATATAAAATGGCTTTTCTTTATTCTACAAGTAACCGTCAATATAGCTTTGTGAGATATACTTCAAGTACTATTCCAAGTACCAACCAAGCCCTGAAATTATAACCATAGTCTCCTGAAAAGAGAGCATGATACTTGTGTATAGATCTACATGGGACTGGCAATCCCGCACCTTAATTATTATCTACAATTAGGCTGGTAGGCTAGGGGTGACAAATGTCGTATCGATTGTGACGCCTGAAGAACGTTGTGTTCAGGCCATCTTAGGTCATCAAGCATGGCTATGATAACTAACAATTTGGTATTGAACAATACAATTAGTGTATGAATAAGTAAACAACTTAACATAGTTTTCTTAAATAATAAAACTATAAAACAGTATTTTACAAGTACAGCTGGTAAATCCAGGCACTTACAATTACACAGTTTTTGTACATGTACATATACAGAATACTATTCCAGTGCAGAGAAAACATATTTTTCATGATTATATGTGAATTAAAACTACATTATACTATCTAAGAGTACAATAACAATTACACGTTTTGTTCTTAAGGTATGAAGACTACAACTAATTTACAACATAAAATATAGAATTTTAAAGGAAAACATACTTACATTTTCAAGGAACATATGACAGATTTCAATTACAAACGTGCTTATGAACTCACCAACTTATTTGTTGACACTCTTTTCAAAACTACTTGTATTATTAGGAAATCAGTAAACAGGTATCCACGGGTTTTGAGAAGATCGAGCTTCATATAGTCATGTCTTTTACTTTTTGCTAAACATTTTGGTGTCAAGTATACATTTATTTGAACACGAATGTAAAATTATACTTTATCAATGTAATGGTTGTTATACTTTGATTACTATTATGCAATTCTTGTGATATTGAACATGACGTCCTCCGCCCCCGAATGTTTCTGTCATTCCAGTTTGGGGTGTGACAGATTGGTATTAGAAACCCGGTTATTGTGAACTAAGTATATCAAACCACATATGAAATACAAACTATAAACACAATTGGCCAAAAAGTCTCTGAAGTAACATTTTTGTACAAGTATACTTTAAAATATTACGATATTTTTATAAAAGTATAAATACAATCACACTTACTTGTTCGTTGTCACAGAAATAACAAAACAAAAAGTATTAAATAAATTGAACACTACGAGTAGGTCTTGGGGTATGTAATCAGATCTGCGATGAATATAGTCTGATTAACTATATTTATCCATGATGTGATTAATGTATGTCGAGGAATGTTCGTAGTGAACTGTGAGTCTATAGTTACCAACAAACCATACAGAGAACCTTTATCATACTAATTTAAAATACTATAGGAGTATTATTGTGATACTATAAACTACATGCTTAAATTCTTTCTATGCTTCTTACCTCTATTCTCGCATAGACATTATGGCAAGATTTGACCTACTTGGAGACCTCTATTTCCCTAATCAGTGAAATGGTGGATGGATTGAAGATGATCCTGAAAAGGATCCTGAGGCAGAACAATAATAAGAAGATTCCAAAGATGAGGGAGAAGAAGACTCGGACGCCGAACCTGAAGTTATTAATCCACCATACATATCCCATGTTTGAGCGTATCGTTGTGGCTACAATGGACCCACGCCTCATTGGGCGGAAAACCTAGAGTAGTGGAGTGGACAATAAGGCCAGCGGCCCCCCTATGGTGTGGAAAGAGTTTTTTTATAATTTTATTCATAGAGGACCTGCAGACAGAGCCCTCCCGGTCATGGTACAACGAATCACCCAACTTCGAGAACAGACGAGGGCATCCGTCAACCAGATCATGGACGTTGGCGTCAGCAAAACCGCTTTAGATCTTGTTCTCCAGTATATATGTTTAAGTTATATGTAATTAAGATTCTATTGACTTAGAAATGGTAGGCCCGCTTTAGGTCATGATCCTTGTTTGGTTGCGGACTTAAGGCAGACGCATTATGTTCGACAGTCTATCCAATCTTAATTACATAACACTTGTATACACCAAGTGATTTTAGAAGGACCTAATATAGATCAAATCATTGAATTTCATTTGAGGCATTACTATTAAATTCATAAGTTTATTTTATGTAGACTTCTATTATAAATTACTTGCAAATACTTTAATGACGGGACATATTACATACAGAACTGATAGTATAGTTCAATAACATCTAACTTATAATCACTACTGGAGATTTACCATAAATTCATCTTTAAACTTTATGGCAGAAAGATGCATCCACGCAGACCAATCAGGCGTGTCATCAACAACGTGAAAAAAAATTCACCACCGCCACCACCACCACAGTACGACCATGTAGTTTTCCAGGGTGCTATAATGGCTGCAGTAACAACCAATATGACTCAAATCTACGTAAGTGGTGCTAGCGGAGCGGGTAGTGGTGCCAACAACTCTAATCATGGAGAAAGTAACGGATACCCAAAGGAGTGTTCTTATAATGACTTCACGAACTCCAAATCCAAATCCTTTGATGGCACTGAAGTTGTCATTACTTTAACATATTGGTTTAAGAAGACAAAATCGGTGTTTGAAATCTGTGTGTGCCCTGAGACTAGCAAAGTCAAATTTGCAGCTTTCGCTTTCTTGGACAAAGCCCTCTCTTGGTGGAACTATTATGTCAAGTCATTGTCTCTCCCAGTAGCCAATGCCATGAGCTGGGAAGACTTAAAGTCCTAATGTTAGCAGAATACTACCCGAGGGGCGAAGTGCAAAAGCTTGAACAAGAACTTTGGGGTCTAACAATGAAAGACTATGACATTGCTTCTTATACTGACATATCTAGTGACTTGGCTATTCTATGTCCCGGGATGGTCCCCTCGAAGAGGAAGAAAGTGGAAACATACATCTGGGGACTATCTCCCCAGATCTAGGGAAATGTAATAGCTGCAAACCCACTTGCATTCGACAGTGCCAAGCGTTTGGCACAAACACTAGTGGATCATGGAGTCTGCCAAGGCTTCATGACAGCCATTCCTGGTCAACCCAAAGAGAGTGGCAACAAAAAGAAATTTTGGAACAAAAGAAATGGGCAACCGTCACAAGAGCCCTCAAAGAAGCAACAAACTATGGCAGTACACGCGACTACTATTCCTACTACTTTTCTTACTACCATTCCTACTGTAAAAATTGCAACAGGAAGGGGCACATCGCCCGTTTCTGTAAGGTGCTGACACAACCCATCTCCCAAGTCCCCGGTGTGGGAGTAAGATAGGCATGCTATGGTTATGGTGAAATAGGACATTTCCAAACAGATTGTCCTAAGGAAAAGAATGTTGGCAGTGTAGGAAGGGTATTGGTAATTGGTCAAGAAGAACCGATAGCAGATCCAACTGTGGTTACCGGTACGTTTCTTCTTAACTATTCTTACGCATGCATTCTTTTTGATAGTGATGCGGAGAAAAGCTTTATAAGCCATAAATTTAAACACCTACTTAAAGAAAATCCCCAATCAATAAAAGATACATTTACTGGAGAAATGGCTAAAAGAAAGACCGGGAGCACAAATGATATATACATGGGATGTACGCTTACTCTAAACAATTATTGTTTCCAACTCGACCTTATGCTGGTCTCAATAAAAAGATTTGACGTTATCATCGGCACGGATTGGTTGAGTTCTAACCATGCAGATATCATATGTTACGAAAATCCATTCGTCTTAATCTGCCAAGTAACAAAACTCTCGTTATTTATGGCGATAAACTCGGTACGAACCTCCAAATCTTTTCTTGCGTCAAGGCCAAGAAATACCTTCATAAAGAATATTGTGCTTTCTTAGCACATGTGGTTGATAAGACACAAAAAGTGAAGAATATCAAGGATATCCCCCGTAGCCAAATCTCTATATCGTTTAGCACCGTCAGAGAGGCATGAACTATCCAGTCAATTAAACAAACTTATAAGCAAAGGATTTATAAGACCAAGCTTCTCACCTTGGGGAGCACCAGTCTTATTCATGAAGAAGAAGGATAGATCGTTCCATATGTGCATAGACTACCAGGAATTAAATAAGATCACTGTCAAAATCCGATACCCTTTGCCTCGAATCGATGACCTCTTTGACCAACTACAAGGAGAAAGTTTCTTCTCAAAGATTGACCTAAGATCAGGATACCATCAACTACAAGTTTAGGAAAAAGATATTCCTAAGACCGCATTCTAAACTCGCTATGGTCACTATGAATTTGTAGTGATGCCCTTCGGTTTAATAAATGCACTTTTAGTATTCATGTACCTGATGAACCATGTGTGTCGACCTTACATAGACAAGTTCGTAATAGTTTTTATAGACGATATACTTGTCTACTCCCGGAGTAAGGAAGAACACAACCATCACTTACGACAGGTCCTGGAAACGTTAATGGTAGAGAAGTTGTATGCAAAGTTTTAAAAATACGAGTTTTGGATTCGAAAGGTGGACTTCCTAGGTCACGTAGTCAACAAAGAAGGAATACACATGGACCCTTCCAGAATGAAGGGAATTAAGAACTCGTCAGCACCAAGAACGCCAACAGAAATCCGCCAATTCCTAGGCCTTGCTGGCTACTACCGAAGGTTCATTCAAAACTTCTCAAAAATCGCCAAACCACTCACCACCCTGACTCAGAAGGGTGTAACCATCAAATGGGAGGAGAAACAAGAAACTGCGTTCCAGACATTAAAGCGAGCATTATGTAGTTCACAAATTTTGTCCCTCCCAGAAGAGGTAGAAGATTTTGTAGTTTACTGCGATGCATCCAAGAAAGGGCTAGTCTGCGTTCTTGTGCAGCGAGGAAAAGTCATATATTATGCCTCGAGACAACTTAAGAACCATGAGGTCAACTATACCACGCATGATCTTGAACTGGGAGCAGTAGTTTTTGCTCTAAAAATCTAGACACATTATCTTTATGGAATAAAGTGTATAGTCTTCACAGATCACAAAAGCCTCCAGCATATCTTCGAAAAGAACTGAGCATGAGACAAAGACGATGGGTAGAACTACTTAATGATTATGAATGTGAGATTTTCTATCATCCTGTCAAAGCCAATGTAGTAATAGATGCCCTTAGTCGGAAAGAGTACTCGGGTCACCGAGTAAAGTCTCTAACTATTTCAATCCATTTATATTTGTCCATGCAGATCATAGAGGCTCAACTGGAAGCCTTAAACCCTGAAAATGTAGCAGGTGAAGGCTTAAGAGGAATGGAGAAGAACATAGAAATAAAGGGTGACGAAGTTTGTTATCTCATGACCCAGATCTGGACATCGGAATTTTGTGGCTATAGATATGTTGTCATGAACGATGCCCACAAGACTCGATACTCTGTTCATCCAGGTTCAGATAAGATGTATCTAGATCTCAAGAAACTTTATTGGTGGCCGAACATGAAAGCTGAGATTGCTACCTATGTGGGCAAGTGCCTGACTTGCGCCAAAGTCAATGGAGAATGCCTGAAGCCCTAAAGTTTACTACAACAACCAAAAATACCTAAGTAGAAGTGGGAGCAGATTACAATGGATTTCATAACCATGTTGCCCAAGACCATGGGTGGCAATCACACCATTCGGGTAATCATCGACAGATTAACCAAGTCCGCACACTTCTTACCAATAAAGGAAACAGACAAGATGGAGAAACTAACCAGAACTTATATAAGAGACATAGTCTGACTACATGGTGTGCCAATATCTATTATCTTTGATAGAGACAGTAAATTCACCTCAAGGTTCTGGCAATCACTACAAAAACCTCTAGGAACTAGGTTGGACATGAGTACAAGCTACCACCCACAAACTGACGGGCAGAGTGAGAGAACTATTCAAACCTTGGAGGACATGCTGATAGGTTGCGTGATCGACTTTGGTAAGGCATGGGATACCCAGTTGATTCTTTTCGAATTCTCATATAACAATAGTTATCACACCAGCATCAAGGTTGCCCCATTTGAAGCCCTTTTATGGCCGTAAGTGTAGATCCCCTCTGTGCTGGGCTGAGGTGGGTGATGTGTAACTAGCTAGAGGGAAAATTACTGATAGAACTCTCACTGGACTGGAGATCATAATAAAAATGGCTGAAAAGATCATGCAAATCCGAGAATGACTGAAAGCTTCTAAAGACAGACAAAAGAGTTACACAGACAAGAGACGAAAACCCTTGGAATTTCAGGTTGGTGACTGCGTTCTGTTGAAGGTCTCACCCTAGAAGGGCATGACATGTTTTGGAAAGCGTGTAAAACTAAATCCAAGGTACATTGGGCCATTCGAGATTCTTGCTAGAATCGGTCCAGTAGCATATAAAGTAAACCTACCGCATGAACTCAGTAACATTCATCCTATTCTTCATGTATCCAATCTAAAGAAGTGTCTATCTGATGAGACTCTTGTAATCCCAATCAACGAAATCAACTTAAACAAGAGTCTACACTTCATAGAAGAACTAGTGGAATTCATGGACAGGGAAATCAAGAGAACAAAACAAAGTTGTATACCAATAGTGAAGGTTCGCTGGAATGCCAAGTGGGGACTTGAATTCACTTGGGAACCGGAAGATCAGATGAAATAAAAGTACCCACATCTTTTCCCTAGTTCATGAGTACCACTTTAGAAATAATTTTGGGACGAACTTCCCTCTAACGGGGGTATAATGTAACAAACCGTTATTTCAAGTCAATGTAATAGTCTAGGCCCACTTGTAACTCGTTTTAAAATAATAAAGAAATAAAAAATTAAAATAAAATTTTAGATAAACCCGATTTCTATGAAGAAAGTCATAGTGGTCGTAACAAGGATTCCAGAAATATAAAGAATGCCAAAATTTGAGCTATAATGAAGAAGTTATGGCCTATCAAAGTTTCACGACAAAACCGGCACGACACTGTGTGTCGTAAAAAGTGAGTTTACAGTAAAATATTTTTTAGCCTTAACAATCTAAATTAAAGTCTTAGTATATGTTAAACCGAGAGCGTGCATAGAAAGAACGTCCAAATCTGACTTCGTATGAAGAAGTTATGAGTTTTCTAAAATTTAACATAGCAGTGTGCAGCTCAGAATTCAAATTATAGATCGGGCGATTTTTAGCCGACACAACTAAACGAGAATTAAAGATCTCATTAATAGAAGTTTAATGGTAAAAATACCAACGAAAACGGACATCGGATGAAGAAATTATGAATTTTTAACGGGTTTTTCCTATCCTGGCCTGTTAAAAATAATAACTTTAAAAATAAAGTCAAAATTTACCGACGTCCGACGAAGTCTAAACAAAAGTTATAGAGTACGGTCTCAGCTATGCGTGGATATAAAGAACATGAAAAACAGAGCTCATATGAGAAAGTTATGAATATTTGAAATTCGAGGCCCAAATTTCGGGGCTGGTCCGAAGGTGAACGCCCCACGTACGAGGGAACGTCATGCGTTCGCAGCCACCTGTTCTGGAGTTGACCACTAAACCATTTTGCATGGATGACATGTTTTGAATCTCGGATAATTAGACATGAGCCTCGCTCCTTCTCCCCACGTACGAGGGTAGGTCTTGCGTACTGGAACGCGCATTGTCCCTCGCAGGAACAGCCAGTGTACCGAGGGTCAGAACCCTTCTATAAATAACATGCAAGGCCTCCCGATTCTCTTTTGCAAATTCATTATTTCTTTCACTTTATACACCCTTTTAAGCCACTCTAAAGCCCCCCCCCCACCACCAAAGCTTAGGGAACCTCCCTAACACTAGAAGAAAGCCCCAGAGAACCCGAAGTCCCCGAGAAAAGAGTCTTTTCGGTTTGAAACTCTGCCCGTGCAGAACCCGATTTTTAGCAGAAACTCGTGATTTCAAGAAGAGAAGTGTTGTCCGAATCACCACTTTATCAAGTGAGTTCATACCCCTAAGTTTTCACTATCTTTTCATATTTTGAGGGGGGGGGGGGGGGTACAAGTAAACACAAGGATATCTTGTGTTAACATCAAAGCTATTAAAATAGTTTTAAATTGTCGTTTTTTCTAAAATAAACATGCTACCTTACTAGTTTGGGATTCCATACAAAAACAAACATATAAACTATAATAGGTTATAGTTTATGAGTCATACATACAATTTTATTAATACAAAATGGCTTTTCCTTATTCTACACGTAACTGTCAATATAGCTTTGTGAGATATACTTCAAGTACTATTCCAAGTACCAACGAAGCCCTGAAATTATAACCAAAGTCTCCTGGAAGGAGAGTGTGACACTTGTGTTTAGATCTATACGGTACTGACAATCCCGCATGTTAACTGTTAACTACAATTAGGCCGACGGGCCTGGGGTGACAAATGTCATACCGATTGTGACACCTGAAGAACTTCGTGTTCAGGCCATCTTAGGTCATCAAGCATGGTTATGATAACTCACAATTTGGTATTGAACAATACGATTAGTGTCTGAATATGTAAACAACTTCACATAGTTTTATTAAATAATAAAACTATAATACAATATTTTACAAGTACAACTGGTGAATCTAGGCACGTATAATTACACAGTTTTTATACAAGTACATATACAGAATACTATTCCAGTGTAGAGAAAACATACTTTTCATGGTTTTATGTGAACTAAAACTATATTATATTATCTCTAAGTACAATAACATTTACACGTTTTGGTCTTAGGGTATTAAGACTACAACACATTTATAACATATAGTATAGGATTTTCTAGGAAAACATACTTACATTTTCAAGGAACAAATGACAAATTTCAATTACAAACATGCTTATGAAGTCACCAACTTATTTGTGGACACTCTTTTCAAAGCTACTTGTATTCTCAGGAAATCAGTAAATACGTATCCACAGGTTTTGAGAAGACGGAGCTTCATATTGTCATGTCTGTTAGTTTTTGCTATAAATTTTGGTGTCAAGTATACATTGATTTGAACACGAATGTAAAACTATACTTTATCAATGTAATGGTCGTTATACTTTGATTACTATTATGCAATTGTTGTGATACTGAACATGACATCCGCCGCCCTCGAATGTTTCCGCTATTCCGGTTTGGGGGTGTGACAGGAGGTCCATGGGTTGCTTAAGCCTTAAACAGGAAAATAGGGTTTCCTCCAAAAACCCTAGCAGCCCTTAGTTATATAAAGACCCCATAGACTTGGGATTTTCGGTGAATGCTTGCTAAGAAGAAACCCTAGTCAGAATTCTATGTGCTTCATCCCTCTCTCCTCTCATCCTTTTGCTAGTGGTGTTTGTGAGCCATTAAAGGTGCAACATTTGAGGCACTAATCTTTCAAGAGTAAAGGATCTACAAGGAGTTCTTGTTATTACTACATAACAAGCAAGGTAATCATCAAAACCCTTTGGTTATATGATTTTCAAAATTGTATGCTAGATCTACGGTTTATTGCTTTGGTATTCAATTGCATGTTCAACTAGCTCAAAACTTAGATCCAAAGCAATTAGGGTTGCATGATCACATAGGATGTAGTTATGCTCAAAACCCATCAAAGCAAACAAAAAATGAGAACTCAAATCAAAAGATTATAAAAGGTAGACAAGTATAGATTAACTTTAGCTAATACAAATATGCTTAAGATAGAATAATATCAGAATAATAAAGGTGACAAACACAAGAATTAAAGTGTTGTTAGCCTGCTACTTAACTGTACACATAAAGATTTGTTGGATATTTTCGATTATTTATTGTTCTTCAATTGTGTTGGGTGACAACAAAACAAGTTAAGCACTTTAGACAGATATCAAAAGAAAGTTTGTTGAGCTTGCGGAAATATAGTTTCTAAAAATGTAAATCAAGTGGACACAATGTTTAATGTGGTTCGATCAATGTGGCCTACCTCCATGACCAAACGAGTGAGAGAGAGAGAGAGAAAATTTTATTAAAATCCAAGAACAGTTACAATGACCCAACGGTTACACCTCATTTGAGCTCTCAAAACAAAAGAATATCTCGTGCTTACTAAATGCTCCAAGGGAATGCTCTCAACCCCATAATGATTACTCTCTTGAAATTTCTGCACACTCATAATGATGGAGATACGAGCCTATTTATAATTGAGGGATCATACCTGAAACCCTAATAGGCCATGCTTATTGGCTCATACGACAATGAATGGTGACACCTAATCATATCCCGCCATGTATTATCTTCTGGAACCTTCATCCATGCCATACAACCCATGAGCATCAACAACACACATGATGGACCACCTTGAACATGATGGGGCATCATGATGCACAGGAGATGAATCATGAACACTAATGGCCCAACATCCTTCATGGTGGCATAACAAGGTGTATTTCTTTAGCAATAGCAACTTCTGAGCATCCTTGAACGATCTTAAGCATCACAAAGGAATTTATAGCATACATGGCTTGTCAGGGATAGCATGGCTCATCAAGGATCCAAAATGACACATCTTGCACAATGATGTAGCAACATGTGCAAAGATGGTGCTACAGGATTTAAGTGCGGCGCAAGAACACCAAGATTGGAGAAACAACACCACCATGGTGCAATAGGAACAGACGTGGCGAAACAAGGCCATGGATGGCACAAGAACATTGCTCATGGCACAAGAGAGATCCTCATAGAATAAGAGGAATCCCTCATGGTGCAAGAGGGAGCATTATGGCACTAGAAGGAATACCATGGCGCAAGAGCATCCTTCTTGGATTATACCTTTATCATCTAGAGCAACAAAGTCTCCTTGTTCCTCCATATCCCTCTCAAGTGCTCCAAACCTCTTCTAGGTGTTCCAAACCCCCTTCTATATGTTTCGTTCCTTTGGAACTTGATCTATTCCTTTGTCAGACGATCCATTCCCTTCTCAAATGATCCATTCCTTTGTCACATTCTCCATGAACCTCAAGTGCTCCATTGAATTCCAAGTGCTCCAAACGCACCATGAACATGATTAAAATGGTCCATCTTATAGAAGACTTCATACATCAACAATCTCCAACTTGAAGGCTTGAACAACTTCATCTACCGTTCAAGGTCTTCAAAATTTGCTCAATCTCTCTCCCTCTCTACACCAACTCCCATCCTCAAAATCTTGGAAGGGTAGTTGAGGCCATGCATGGATTCAACTTTTCAGTAGTAAACACCTTAATATATTTATATGTTGAGTTCTCCAAACTAAGGACTTTCTTCAGCTTAGTAGCCCCTTGGATCATTATCTTGAATTCTCTGGTCAGCCGCATATTAATATTGAGAGAAAAACTTTGAGACACACTTGAACAAATTTTTAGAACAAGTATATAGCGGAATAGTTAATCTTGAATGATCTATTAGCTCAACAATAATATTAAGAGTTAGAAGTTAGTGAGTTAGATGCGGAAAATTAAAGAAATGTAAATGACAACAATTTTTATATCAAGTATACACATAAGCAGATTCGTAACAAGGAATGCATTCAAACCAAGTTAGTAAATGAGATCTAGCTTAGTGATTAAGTCACAAGTGACTTGATCCGAAGAGAGATAGTGATTGATTAAGAGAGTAAGAAGATTTGATAAGTAAGATAGAATGAGAACTTTGAGATGTGTATTAGAATTTGAAGAGAGATTCACATCAGTACATATTACATGAGAAATGATCTCTATTTATAGAGACAAGTTTACAACTCTAAGAGTAGCCATGCAAGGCATACTGGACATTAGAGTGTTTTACAGAAAAGACAAAATAAACTAAGTAAAGATAAACACTGCGGTGCTGAAGACTTTGGATGACAAGTTGATGAGATTGCTTGACTGCGGTGGCTTGGAGGCTACGGTACCTAAAGTTCAAGAGGGTCACTTTTTTTATTCAGCAATTTCCCCCTAAGTGACCTCTTTAACTTTGATCAGTTATCAAGTTTAAGGAACTTTATCAAGATCCACCAAAACTTCCTGACGTTCTCTAACCAGTTGATTCTTCTCAGTATTTCAAACTTGACCTCTGCGGTTGTATGCTTAGATTTTTCAACTACGTTGCGGCAGATCTCAAGTTGTTCTCTGGTGAGACGGTGCATGGCAGTCATAGGAATGAAATATTTGACGTTGTCAGTCTTCCTCTTGAAAATGACTCCCAGATCAGGATAGTTGGTTGCACCTAAGGATCTTTCTTCATAGCCTTCGGTAGGCATGGGTGCGGGGTCAAGCGGTGGTAAGTCAGCAATCTTGGAGATGATGGGATGAATGTCTGCATCTATTTTTGCGAAGTCACAGATTGTTTCCTTAAGAAAGGTACTGGCCCTTTCAAGAGCGATCTTCATCTTCGGATGCTTCTCAGACTTGTGCTAAAGAACCTTGGCAATGAGAAACATTTCTTCAGGGTTCACACACAGAAAATCAGCCTGGGTGTGGATGTAGTCGTGCTCCCTCCTGGTCAGGGTGTACTAGATAAACTCAGCCTTCATGAACTTCCGGATCTTGTAATTCTTCACTGTGGATGGTCTATCGTTAGACCATATGTGTTCAACTGGAGAGGCATGATTAGCAAAGAATTGGCTAAGTCTCTCGAACTCCATAGGAAGTCTTTTGTCGTTAGGAAGGTTGCGGTCAAACTGCTCAAATACAATGAAGTATCTGGCATTCGGTGAGATTGGGACATCCCAGTAGCCGTCTGAGGGGGGTTGCGCCTAGGTGAGATGAGGGACATAGTCATCATCAAGAAGTCTTCTATGTGGATTGATCTAAGAATTTAGCAAGGATTCATCCATAACTGTGTCGAATCCGCAGAGTCTCCATACTTCTTCGGCCAACTTGGCTGCCTTCCAGTCTCTTTTTCTTTGAGCAGTGACAGGAGAGTCGTTTGAGCTTCGAGACAACATATACTCCTCCAGATTCTTGAAGTGCGGGGGAGTTTTTGGTTTTTCAGGAGTATTTTCAACATGGAGAGGGGAGTTGTGATGAGATGGTTGTGGTGAGAGTTGTTTTTCATGTTGTGGTGATGGTTGCGGTATGGGAATTTTTTCAGTAGAGACTAGGGGAGTTTGGTGATGTGAAAGTGATTGGTCGGAGTGATGTACTTCTTCACCTCCCCCTCTTGAGGAGTTTAGACTCAGAGCCTCTTCAAGCCATTGACGAAGGCCATCAACCTTGTCAAACACGGTTTGAAATTGAGCTTTGAGCTCTTCTGCCAACTGTTGATTATTGGGAATGGAAGGATTGAAGAGTAGTTTATGAATCTCCTTGGTGAGCTGAAGAATTTCCGGACCATGGAAGTTGGTCGATAGAGATCGTTGCATTCTGTTGATAGTAGTTTGGAGAACAGAGATTGCGGACTCATAAGCAGTATGAGTTTCAGCAATCAACTTCTCAGAATGTGAGGCCTGATCCGCAATTGCTGCTTGAAGGTCGGTTTTTATTACGGTAACCTCAGAGATGAGGCGTTCCGCAGCAGCCATAAACTCCTTATGATCAGCTTGATGATTGTTGTCAAGTGATCTGATTCCTATTTCAACCTTTAGAGAGATGCGCTCCACAACCATTCTCTCTTTGGTTTCCAAACATTCTATTCTTTCCATCAGGGACTGCGGTCGTACACTGTCTTCTGGTTGCGGTTGATTTGGCTTGACCGCAGCTAAGATTTGATCAACCTTAGCCTAAAGACTCAGAAATTCTTTCCTTGTGACTGGGTGCTTCTTCTTCTTCTTCTTCTCCTTTGGCTTAGAAGTGGAGTGATGAGAAGTACTGGATTCTTTATCTTCATCAAACATCATCAAATCGTCATCTGAAGGAGAGGGTTTGTTTACCTCTTGTGGTTCATTATCATCGAAGCCAAAAATAGGATCAGAGCTCACTTCGATTTCAGGTTCTTCATCTTATGAACCTGCTGCAGTGGGAGAGGGGGGAGCTTGATGGACATGCTGATCAGCAGCAGCTTGCTGAGCTTGTTGAACTTTGTCTGCCATTGTGGACATCCATTCTTGAACCTTCAGGATAGTGGCTATGGTATTGACTTTGTTGATGGCATCTGCCCAATACTTTGCCACGACTTGAATCTCTTGTTCCTTGAGCTGTTGTTGCTTGATTTGCTGATCCTTGCGAGCTTAAAATACCCTACGAAAAGCGGCATATTTCTTGGCTTCAGCCTCGTTAGAGGGTTGATGTTTGCTCCAAGAATCATTAGAGTCTTCTCCGTCAATTCCTGTAAATCGCACCAAGGTGTCCCTTCGGTTCACGGATCCTTGCACATTTATGCTTACCGTGCCTAAACCACCTGATTGTAATGTAAGCAGAGTAGGATTTCCTGAGCTTCCTTGGTCTCCTTGACCCGTGGTCAAGTTTGGCCTCGGCTCAGTTCTGGAAAAGGCGAAAGAAGTGCCTTACGGATGGGACTGTGTTTGAAGTGTATGGGTGACATTCAATAGGATGGCGTTCAACTCCTCGGATGAAAAAATATGCAGTCGGGAAGCCCTGGAGACTTTAGGGAGAGAACCAGTATTATCCCTTTGGGAATGTACTAGTGGGGAGTCTCCTCTTTGTTGTGATTCAGACTCACAATCTGAGTATGAAGGGAAAAAGATGGTGTTGTCAAATGGATGTGCAGACATCCCAAAGACTACCGAAGCCTGTTGAGAGGCTGAGGTATTGGTCCGGTCATGCATTTGGCTAGTCGTTTCTTGAGGATAGAGATGGGTTGGTTATCCTCTTCAGAATCACTATCGGAGTCATGGCGACTCGGTTTAGCAGTTATGATAACTGGTGGTGATTTTCTGTTCTTTGATGGTTTGGGGGCATCCTTTTTGGGAGTGCTAGATTTCTTTGTGGTGCGGGGACCATGGAGAGAAGAAACCTTATGTTTGCGTCTCTAAGAGACGTTAGAAATAGTGGTAGAAGAAAGAACTGCGTTACCTTCAGGGTTTAAGGCTGCGGATGGAAGAGGCGGGGTAGGAAGGTACGGGTCAATACCTTCCGTAGCCTCAACGTGGTCTGAGACATCAGGAGTCTCGAGACCAAGTGAAGTAAGAATATGGGTAAGGAGTCTATGAATGGGACCAAAAATACTTTGATCAGAGGAAGGGTTGTACCTTTTTAAGTCTTTGGTGACGAAGAAATCGATGTCGTCACCCATGTCAATCTTGGCATCCGCATGCAAGTCAGATATGCACAGAGACCAAAATCGTGCAAAAGTAAGCATGGATGGGTTCTGCCTCGGGCTCTCCTTGGGAATGTATTGGAGAATATCGTCCCAAAGAATCTGACCGTAGTTCACATTGTGGCCTATGAATATGCTCCAAACCAGTTCTAAAAGCTTTAATCCCATGTTGTCCGTGCCTCCGGTTCTGCCGGACAGACTGTGGATGATGAAGTGACAGACAAACTGCCAGACCGTAGGCAATTGGTTTTTCTTGAACTCCTAATGCCTTTTATCTTCTTCTGATAGCCCATTTGATACATTGCAGAGGTGACATCTTTGAAAAGGCATCTTTAATCTTAACAACATATTGACAAAAAGGGATAAAGATTGAAATTGGGATTAACCAAAAAGAACTCTGCATTTAATGATATGTCAGATGTAAAATCACGTGTTGAGAACGTGTGGAGGGGGTGAGAAAAATCTGTTGGATAAATTAGAAGTTGTAACGGATGGGATGGTTTGGGGTAATAGGAAAAGACATTTTAGAGGATTTGATTTGGAAAATCTTTTATTTTGTCATCATACCTAAAATAGGTCTGACACAAGGTTTTGGGAGAGAAGAATGTGACAGTTTCTCAAAGGAATGTTTTTATTTAATGAAGGATCATTAAATAGCACACTATGTTTTTTTTTGTTGTTTTTTTTAAAGAATGAACCGTCTGTAAATAAATTAATGTGACTGCGGATGAACACATCATTGCGGATGGCTTCTTTGGTATTGTGGATGACTGCAGTGAGAAAAACTGAGAAGAGTACTTGTACAAAAGTTAATAATAACAAACAAGAAAGACCCATGAAAGATAGATATAATATATGGTTGCGATACATTGACTGCGGTACACAAAATGTTCCAAAACCATCTATTATCAATATCTTTCAGTTAGAACCATAATGGAGACCAGGAAGGTCTGCGGTGACTGTCAATTCAAGAAGAATTTAGGGTCCGGATTCATCATTCCCAACATTTGTAAGAACACATTGAGTTTTGTAGAGTCAACTACTTTTGTAAATACATCAGCAATCTCTTCATGAGTAGGGACAAAAATGAGTTCAATATTACGTTTCAGAATGTGGTCTTTGATGAAGTGATATCGTAGTTCAATATTTTTAGTCTTGGAGTGTTGAATAGGATTATGAGAAATCGCTATGGCACTTTCAGAGTCACAATAGATTGGTATCTGCATCATTCTGTATCCGTAGTCTAACAGTTGTGTCTTCATCCAAAGGATTTGGGAACAGCTGGTTGCGGCCACGTATTCTGCTTCTGCAGTAGATAATGAAACACAACTTCGTTTTCTTGAGGACCAGCTGACAAGTCAACCTCCTAAAAATTGACATCCACCAGATGTACTTTTTTGATCATGTTTACATCCGGCATGATCCGCATCAATAAACGCTTAAAGACTGAAGTCATTGCCTGCGGGGTACCATAGACCAAGAGATTTGCTTCCTTTTAGGTACCAGAGAATTTGTTTGGCTGTAGTCATATATGATACTTTTGGGTCAGCCTGATACCTTGCACATAGACCAGTTGCAAAGACAATGTCCGGTCGGCTTGCGGTGAGATACATTAAAGAGCCAATGATACCTCTATAAGTCTTGTGATCCACAGATTCTCTAGAAGGATCAACAGAGATCTTATATCCGAAGGCCATAGGAACCTTAGCCGAGGAGTAGTTGTCCATAGAGTATTTCTTCAAAAGTTCAGTGGTGTATTTCTCTTGATGAATGAATATCCCTTGTTGAATTTGTTTGACTTGGAGACCTAGAAAGAAGTTAATCTCTCTATTCATGCTCATTTGAAATTTGTTTTTCATGAGCTTAGCAAATTCATCCACCATTCCTTGATCCGAAGATCCGAAGATGATATCATCCACATATATTTGTACAAGCATAATTTGAGAACCGATTGCTTTTCTAAATAGCATGGGATCAATCACTCCTCTTTTGTAGCCTGAAGAGACTAGGAATTCAGAGAGAGTCTTATACCAAGCTCTAGGGGCTTGCTTCAGACCGTAGACTGCCTTTTGAAGCTTATGGTAGTGATTAGGGAACTCGATACTTTCAAAGCCAAGAGGTTGTTGAAGATAAACCTCTCATTTCAACTCCCCATTGAGAAAAGCACTCTTAACGTCCATTTGGTGTACTTTGATGTTTTTGTGGGAAGCATATGCTAAGAAGATTCGGATTCCTTCCATTCTAGCCACCGGAGCATAAGTTTCATCGTAGTCAACGTCTTCCAGTTGACTATAGCCTTTAGCAACCAGTCTTGCCTTATTTCTAATAACCGCACCAGATTCATCTAGCTTGTTCTTGACCACCCATCTTGTACCAATAATAGTATGGCCTTGTGGAATGGGAACAAGTTGCCACACTTTGTTTCTTTCAAATTCTTCCAGTTCTTCTTGCATTGCAGAAATCCAATATGGTTCCAATAATGCTTCGTTGATAGATCGAGGCTCGACTACGGACATAAATGCTGCATAGTGACAATGATCAGATAAATCTTTGGCAGATCGAGTTTGGATACCTGCGGATGGGTTGCCAATAATTTGACTTGGTGGGTGATCCTTCGTCCATACATGTAGACGAGGCAACAGATGATCAACAGCTATGGTAGAATGAATGTTTTCAATATCAGAGGTTGCTTCGGATGGGGAAGGAAGTTCCCCCTGGATTTGTGAACAGCCTGCGGAATCATCTTGACTTGTTGGAGCAAGAAGGACATTTTCTTGAGTAGTTTCGAGAGGCTCCCCCTGGATTGCTGAAGGGAGTTCCTTGGGAACCTAAGAAGGTTCCCCCTGGACTGCTGATGGGAGAGAAATGATCCTTGAGTCAGTTCAAGTGACGATATTCTCTATGATTTCATCATCCGAATCCGAAGATACGTTTGAAGGAAGTGATTTTCTGAGAATGGAAGTTTGAGCATCATCAAGTACTGGAACCTCAATGGTTGTAGTATGAACCGGAGTAGAGCTTTCCCCCTCAACCGGAGAGGTGAAAGTATTGAGAGATGCTACTTCGGATAGTTTTTCCATTTCAACAAGGTCAAAAAGATCATCATAATTTACTTCGACCAGGTTTAGAGGACCTGAAGAAGCAGGAATGTCGCTTTCCATGATGGCAGTAGTTTCAGTAGATGGAGGGGTGTTGTGGATGTAAGAGTCATCGAACTTCACATCAAAACTTTCAATGATTAGCCTTGTACGTCTGATGAGAACCCGATACGCAACCTTATTTGTGGAGTAACCGAGAAAGATGCCTTCATCAGACTTCGGTGCAAATTTGTTAAGCTGATCTCTATTGTTGATCACAAAACATCTACACCCAAAGATGTGAAAGAAACGAACATTTGGCTTTCAGTTGTTGAGACCCTCATATGGTGTCTTGTTGAGGCGTTTGCACACAATGCTTCGGGTCTGAACGAATCATGCGGTTGCTACAACTTCATCCCAGAACTAAAGAGGAAGATGTGCGAAGTTGAGCATGGATCTGGCTGCTTCAACAAGGGTGCAGTTCCTTCTCTCTACTACACCTTTTTGTTGAGGTATATACGGAGCTGAAAAGTTATGAGAGATACCTTTTGACACCAAGAAGTTGTTGAGAGGATGATTAGTGAATTCAGTGTCATTGTCATTGCAGATGCGTCTTACAGGAAGCTTGATCTAGAGTTCTATTTCTTTGATGAAATTTATTAGAATCTACGGTGTTTTGGATTTGAGTCTGAGAAAGAATACCCAAGTGAAGCAAGTGAAGTCATCAACTATAACCAATATATATTTTTTTATGATGGAAATTGGCTACAGTTGATGGACCGTAGAGATCAATGTGGAGAAGTTCAAGTGGCTCGGATATAGAGGAGTCAATCACCATAGGGTGACTTGCTTTTGACTGCTTACCACATACAGAAGCAGGACATAGAGTGTTATTGCTGAACTTGAGAATGGGTAGACCTCTGACCAATTCTTTAGCGACTAAGGTGTTCATGTATTTGAAGTTAAGATGAGCGAGCTTGCGGTGCCATAACCAGCTAACTTCGGATACGGCTTTTGAGAGAAAGCACAGCTGCGGTTTACCAATGATGAGAGAGACATCCATAGGATACATGGTGCCTTCGGATCGTGCCTTGATTAAGCAAGTGCTTCTATCACTTGTCATGATGTAACAGAATTGATCATCAAATTTCACTCGATGGCCTCCCTTACATAGGTGTCCAACACTGATGAGATTGTGTTTAAGGCTTTCTACATAAGCAACCTTCTGTATTGAGAAGTTCCCCATAGTGAGTACACCGTAACCTCGGATAATGCCATTCGCATTGTTGCCGAATGTAACATTTCCACCATTGCATATAGGCCTGAAATCCCGAAGGTATTATAACCTTCCGGTCATGTGCAAGGAGCAGGCACTGTCGATCAACCATTCTTCTTCTTGATCCTCCTTGCACAAAGCCTACATAAATTAAGTGGTTAATTTGGGCACCAAGCGAGTTTGAACCCCGGAGTCACATACGATGTATTAATCGATGCATGATGTGAGGTGGCAGTGATAGGTTTTAAGTCAACTTTCAAGCCTAGTCCTGGGTGTTTGAGATTTTTTGGAGTTTTGTGAGATTGTTGATAGTTACGAGTCTTTTAAGAACGATGAGATTTGTCATGAGAGAAGATCTTTTGACACTGACATTGACACGTGAACTTTTTGTCATTTCCCCTGACATTTGACTTAGTCTGAGGTTTTGAAGAGAAAGTATGCTTTTGTCCAGTCCAAGGATTGTGAGATTTGACCTTTTTGTTTGTATGTTTTGAAAAGGTGTTTTTTGCAGGTCTTGCAGGTGTGTAGACACGTGCATGCCTTTTGTGAGGTGATTTCTTAAACTCTTAAGGTGACCTTTTGAGTGTCGGAGTTGGCAAAATTCCTTTCAATTTTTGAGTTTTTGAAAGTAAGATTGGAAGGGTTGGAGTAGGTAGAATACCTTTCCATTTTGGATTGTCTAAAGAATAGACCTGAAAACCATTTGATCAAAAAGACTTATCCTTAGAGTCAAATGATTTTGAGTAGTGTCAGAAATAGTGAACTCCTTCCTTTTTGTTTTCTTGGAAACAGTTGATTTGAAATGATAATTTGAGAAAGCAAGTTTTTCTGGACTCTTTGACTTGGGACATTTCACAAATTTCTTTTGTTTTGAATGAATTTCCCGTTGCTTCCCACGGGAGGAAAATTCTTCTTTAAACCTCTTTTTTCTTTGGTCTTAGGAGAACCACAGTCAGTGACATTTAATTGCGGTTTCCTTAAATCTTTTGGAGATTTTGAAAAACAAGGACTTGATTCGTCTGAACTGGAGAAGTCAGGAATTTGAGAACATTGACCAAATTCAAAATTTTCGATTGGTAATTCATGATTAATTGGTTCAATAGTCACAGAACTTTTGACTATAGTCTGCGGTGTAGTGCTTTGGACAACCACAGAGTAAGTCTTGGTGGACACTTTAGTAGGACATTTGATACAAGGTAATGGGGCAGTGTGCAGTTCATGACTGCGGTTAGGAACACTGTGGTCAGTCTGCAGAGATGGGAAGTCTAATGAGACTTCAGGATACAATTTCCTCATCGGCTGCGGATGATGTCTAAGAATCACAATGAACTATGTTATCAACATAATTAGAAAATTCAGGGAGAATTTCCTCGATAACACAATTATTACTCAGATCATGGAGTTTACCAAAATGAGCTTGGATATCCTCAGGAAATGTTTTGTCATTGACTGGGAATAAGAAGTTGCAGTCTGGAGGGACATAGGGACGTTTCGGTGTGAACCGATGTCACACCCCGAAACCATGAACGGCGGAAATGTTCTGGGGTGGAGGACGTCATGTACAGTATCACAACAATGAAAAGTAGTAAACAAGCAACAACATCATCCATTGCATTAATAATATAATTATTATACAAGTGTGTTATGTCAAATTTTTATAAACACTAAAGCATAAATCAAAATGAAAGATGAGTCTTGAACGAGCTCCATCTTCTCTAAACCTTGCATCGGTACCTGTCTATGTTTGACCTGAGGATACAAGTTATTTTGAAAGAGAGTATCAGCTTTAAAGCTGGTGAGATCATAAGTATTTTAGTGTCTTAATTTGTATGTAAGAATTTGTATGTATATGAATTGTAAGTATTGCAAATGTATGTAAAACAACTGTAAACATTTGAAAAACTCTAGAAATCCCTATGATTCCTACTATTATAACAGGATGTCTTCTACCAAGACTTAACTGATCTATATGTAGCCTTCTACCAAGGCATCTAGTGTCTGTGTGTGTCTCATGTAAGAGTGTGTATTTTCCCAAGTCTGACTATCATTAACCAAAAATATAGTTTCAACATTACCGTGCGTCGTGTGAATGTTCATGAAGTGAATGTAATGGGAAAATGAAATAGTACTATGGTGCAGTGTCGAACTACAACCGTACCAATTACCTTAAGTCTAGGGTAATTCTTCTAAGTACTGTAGCATTTGTAATAAATAACTACATCGGTACTCAACTGGCTTATTTGAGGGATAAGGTATAATGTGATGTCTAGATCCCAGGCTATATGCTCCCCTGTCAAAGGAATTTTAGGACCTACCCACGACCCCTGCATGTATGCAAGCCGTGAGCATCCACATTACTATGATCATGTATACTCGATATAACTATCACAATTGCGTTGTGATGCATCGGTATAGTTAGATCCTGAACTGGTTCCATGTTATAGCACCTAGTGACGTCTGTCCTATGTATATGTAAGTGTGATCATGTAAGCGATCATGTAGTTGTACTCATGTAACAGTGATCATGTAAACATATCTATGTAATAGTATAGTAATGTACTGTAATGTTCCACATGTGCTAGCTGTAATGTATGTTCTCTCTCTATCTAGCATGTATAGTAATGTATTGTAATGTTCTAGCTGTAATGTATGCTCTCTCTATCTAGCAAGTATAGTAATGTACTGTAATGTTCTAGAAAGTATTGACTCATGAATGAACTGACTCATTATATGATATCGCGTTCTAGTAATAGTTCTAGTATCTTCCTAAACTACCCATATGGTAGTTTACTAGTAATCTAACTAGTACGTATGGACATGGATGTATACCCTTGCTACCCAAGGGCATTGGATGAACTGGAAGGACCTTCGTGACTATATATGTACACATGATATATAACTAATATTTAAACGACCTTCGGACGGGTACCCGATATCCCACCAGACCACATCCAAATCGAGGAAAAGGAAACAGGGTGGATAGCCTTCCTAAGTCCTTTCAACATTTCTTATATAACTATACATATATAGGCATGCAATTTATAATATAAAAGCATAAAATAAGTTTTATAAAACCTTTGAACATAATTATTATCTAAGAAAAGATCGACTTGATGTCAATCTATAAAACGGTTTGGAAGCATGGGTTTGATAAAACAATTTAAGTATAAGGAAACATTTGTTTGAAACACAATTGTAAATGAGTTTGAATGGAAACATACAGAGTAAAATGTACAGTTTAATAAGGAGTTTTAAACATAATAAGTGTTTACGATAAACATTTGAAGGAAATTGTTTGGTAAAACGGCTAATGAGTAGCCAATCATTTGAATGTTGCTTATTAATCACAAGTGATTGATATAATAACTATCATGATTCTACTTGTATCCCCCCCCCCCATAAAACATTTAAAATTAGCTAAAACATTGATTAAGGGGTATGAACTCACCTGTTGTGGGTGATACGAATGAACTGATGAGGTAGGACTGCTAGGTGTCAAGTGAAGACTTTAGATACACACAATGGTCCTAATTACATATGAAGACATATGTATATAAACAATTAGTGATTATAACACTAATTAAACACGTATAAACATCCTAATGCAAGGAAAACACTTTTGGTTAAGTGCTAGGAGGCTAATGGGTTGCAACAAAGGGGTGCAAGACCTCTTATGGGAGTTTATGGTCAAAAGACCATATGTGTTGGAGTTTACGGCCCAGGGGAGTAAACTCCAGGCCGTAAACTCTTTATAGGGTCCCTAAATGAAGCTTAAAATTATTACAACTTAAGTGGTGAAGTGCTTCTAGGCTTAAACAAGTGTTTGGGTGGGTTTAAGGCCTTAAAATGGCCTTGCTTGATGTTCACGGCCCTGGGACCACTCCCCCATGAGTTTACGGCCGTAAACTCATGGTAAGGAGTACCATTTCATGTTTTGAGGTTCCTAACACTTCAAGGATATGATCTAAGTTGGGTTCTAGGCATAAGGGAGGAGTTAGGGTGTCATTTGTCCCATTTATAGGGGTTTACGGCCCAAGAACTTGTCTTGGCCGTAAACTCCTTTATCCTTGTGATTCCTTATGTTTTCTAGTCTATAAACACTTTAGGGTACATGTCTAAATTAGTCTCTTGGCTTAAGGAAGGCTTTTAGGGCATTTTGGCACATAAAAATCGAGTTCACGGCCCAAGAACTTCCTTAGTCGTGAACTCACTTCTAGCCTTTGATTCTAGTTGATTTTGTGGTCTAAACATGTAATTGAGGCTTCTAGTTTGAGTTCCAAGTCTTTTTAGGGACATTAGGCACTCTTTTGGCCCTTAAAAAGGAGTTTACTCTCCAAGTGTTCTTGGGCGGTAAACTCCCAAATCTTGGGGTTTTGATCCGATTTTGATGTTATAAAACACAATCTAAGCTATATAATATAACTAGATAGAAGTACTCACGATTTGGGATAAAAACCCGAAGATCCATGAGAGAGAATTCGGCTGTTCTCTAGTTGGAAATGTAACTAATGAATAAATATGGTTCAGATTTCCATATATAGTCCTGAGATTTTTGGCAGAAAATATTTTATTCCTGGAATGAACTCTAATATCCTAGAGTATTGGAATAATAGTGTTGCACAAAACCCTAGTGTATCCACTCTCCTGATATCTCCTTAAGTGCTAATCCTGAAATACTCAAACTTATACCCAAAGTCTGGAATTTCACTGTAACTGTTCTAACTTCTATTGGCTTGATATGGTTTGTTCAGAATGGAAATTTCGGGTTGTCACAATCGAGGTAAGGACTCCATTACGATTGGGTATCCATTGGACCAACTCCAATTAAAAGTGTTATCAACATTCCCTTTATTAACAAGATTCTCAATGGCCTCAGTTTCATTAAAAAGCTTTTCAATTAACAGATTTAAGCATAAAATTTCACTCTCTGCTAAATCTCTCTGATTTAAAGCTATTTCTAGTTGTGTTTCACTTAACATCCTAGCATCTTTTTCTATCATCAAGTCCTTCTCTAACATTGCCATTTTGAGTCTCTTATTGTCCAAACGTCCTCTAACGTGGAACATCTCCTGCGAAGCGATGTTCTTCTCATATAAGGCTTTATTGTAGACTGTAAGGACGGCAGCACATGTGTCATTGAGTGTGTCTATGAAAGGTTGACAATCATGCATGTTGTAATTTAAAGTTTGAATCATAAGTTTTACCTGTTCCACAATGCTGAGAGTTCCATCTTTTGCCATATAGCAATGGTTCATCTTTAGATTGGTTGAGCCGTCTTCATCAGCAGTTGCTACCATACAGATCTTGCCTTTTCCTTTACTGTGATCGTCTTCATCTTCATCTCCTGATGACCACACTTGATGATTCCTTTTCACTTGAGCAACATAGGATTTTCCCTTTTCTTTGTCTTCCAGTTCTTGAGCCATTCTGAGATAGAAGGCTCTATCTTTCACTATGTTTGCCTTGCAATCCTTGGCAAAATGGTTTTCTATGTTGCACTTGTGACATAACAATGTCACTTTTGTCTTATAAAGAGGTACTGGAGTCAGATGATTGAGACTGCGGTGGTACGTCTTTAGACAGTGTTTGCTGAGGCTACGGTGGAGAGAGAGGATTCTTGGTGGAACGAAAGTGATTGTTTTGAAAGTTGCGGTTGAAAGATGGTTGATTGTATTGTTGGTTTTTGCGAAATGAAGGTGGTAAGCGATTGAATTTTTTACTGATAAGGGCGATGGCATTCTGAAACTCTTCTTCATCGTCATATTATGAGTCAGCTTCATATGACTGCGGTGGTGATTCATACGAAGTGGGATAGGTTTGAGTGTGAGGTGATTATGCTACTAGTGCAAGTGGACCTCCGATGTCTGAGCAGTCCTTGAGTACGGTGGACTCTTGAGCTTGCAACTCTCCATAGAGCTTATAGAAGGATAACAAGTGAATCTTCCTGTCACCTTGTACAATCGGTTTGGCTGTTGTCCAGTGTCTTCCCAAGCCATTAAGGAACTGTAAGTTTGTTTCATGATTGTTGCAGATGGTGCTTGCATTGGACAGTTTTGTGACAATCAAGTTTAATCTCTTAAAAGAGTCTTCCAAACTTTCACCGGAGTGTTCTTTGAAGTTGTTGAATTCATTGAGTATCGTAGTGAGCTTCTTGTCTTGAGCCTGCTCTGAACCTTCGTACAAGTTTTTGAGAACATCCCAAATATCCTTTGCTGATTTGCAGTTTATGATGATGTCGAAGTTGTCAGGAGCAACTCCACAAGAGATTTCATAAAAGGCAATAGCATCATTTTCCATCTTGTCGAGATCATCTTTGGTGGGATGGTTCAAAGCTGATTGACCTCCTCCTAGCCTTGCTGTGGCTCCATCAGTTTAGACTGGTGTAAGGACTGGGACATGGGGTCCTTCTTCTATGGATCTCCAAACATCTCTACCAAGTCTTCTGAGATATCTTTCCATCCTTTGAGACCAGTGATGATATTCATTCGCAACTAGTATTGGGCTCGATTAGAACCACCAACACTGTTAGATACATTCAGTGATAACGATTGTGCCATTTTAAAGATTTTTGTTTTTAGAAATGAGCTTTAGTGGTATAGAAAGCTCTTCGAAAAATCAAAGTTCCAATTTTCAAAAAGCAACCACTATGGCTCTGATACCAATTGTTGAGAGAAAAACTTTGAGACACACTTGAACAAATTGTTAGAACAAGTATATAACGGAATAGTTAATCTCGAAGGATCTGTTAGCTCAACAATAATATTAAGAGTTAGAAGTTAGTGAGTTAGATGCAGAAAAGTAAAGAAATGTAAATGACAACAATTGTTATATCAAGTATACACATAAGCAGATTCATAACAAGTAATGCATTCAAACCAAGTTAGTAAATGAGATCTAGCTTAGTGATTAAGTCGCAAGTGACTTCCTCCAAAGAGAGATGGTGATTGATTATGAGAGTAAGAAGATTTGATAAGTAAGATAGAATGAGAAATTTGAGATGTGTATTAGAATTTGAAGAGAGATTCACATCAGTACAGATTACATGAGAAATGAACTCTATTTATAGAGATAAGTTTACAACTCTAAGAGTAGCCATGCAAGGCATACTGGACATTAGAGTGTTTTACAGAAAAGACAAAATAAACTAAGTAAATATAAACACTGCGGTGTTGAACACTTTGGATGACAAGTTGATGAGATTGCTTGACTGCGGTGGCTTGGAGGCTGCGGTACCTAAAGTTCAAGAGGGTCACTTTTTTGATTCAACACTTAAGATCATTGATCTTCTACGTGTTTGAACTAGAAATCAACACATAATCAACATTTAATATGAGGATGATGCACGAGGAGCTTAACTTCTTCAAGTAACAACTAGCATCAACCTCACGTCTTCTAGACCCACTCCTCCTCATGAAGTTATCAAACTTTAAGTACCGCTCCTTAGAAGTCTTCTTCGTGTCATACATGTTTTCTTTCTTCTTGAACACCAGCTTTTTCTTACCAGCTGTAATAGAACTTTCAGGCTATACCTTTAAGATGTCTCCTTCCAAGTTATCATAAAGGAGATCATATGTATTCACATCTAGGTGTTCTAAATGGAGATTTTCAGAGGCCACGACATTCATTATAGAAGTATTAGTAGTCATCTTTGCAATTGTAGAATCGTCCTCTCCTTTCTATTGTATTCCCTTGATTGCTAGTCTTCCTTTGCAAGTTTTACCACCATCTATCTCATCCTTAACATGTAACATCTTATTGTTCTATAGTCCACCCAACTTGTCATCCATAGTCTTCTCCCACTATATGGAGTTTATCCTCAAGGACTTTGGTTTTGACACATTCTCACACATCAATGTGTCATTAGTTGATGGATAATAACTTATTGGAGTACTTTACTTTATGGTCCTCTAGATAATATGTTGTCTGATCTTTAAAATACCTACAACTCCACCCTTATAACCATTATCACTAGAGCTCCCACTATTTCTAGGTTTATTAGAGCTCCCACTACTTCATGAACATCTTCCTATCTTTTGACTAGATATAGGTTTTGCATGATTCTGGGATCCTCCCACTGAAGAATCTAAAGTTGGACTGTAAACAACAGAATAAACTAAACTCAACTTCCCAAACATGGGCGGATTTCTTATCTTCACAAAACTGACTTTCTTTTTCTACCAATAGAACATGGCATAGAAGCATCAGTCACATTCTTTGAATCTGGCATCCTCCAACTGGATACAAGCTTCCTCATTCCCTCCTCAGTCATATGAACAAATCTTTTGTGGCATAAAGTGGATATTCCAACTCCTTTAACAGTGCTTGCCTCCTCTTCAGAAAAACTCCACCATGTATAGTGTACCATATTTCTGACCCTTGGCAATAATCAAATTTCCCTTCTTCACTTTCCACTTGTGATCACCAAATGTAACATGATAACCTTCATTATCAAGTTATCCAACTGATATCAACATCCTCTTTAGATCTGGAATGAACTTGACATTCTTCAAAGTCCAATCCGTACCCAAAGTCGTCTTGAGAACCACATTTCTGATACTCACGATGTAACATACACTTGTTATCTGCCAGCCTGACCTTCCCTTGGTAATGCCCAATGTTCTACATCACATCTTTGGAATGACTAGCATGAAATGACGCACTAGAATCCAACACCCGTGATTCTATTGAGTTTTCAACTGAACAAATGAGTGCATCACCTTCAAAATCTTCTGCCATATTCATCACCTTTTGGCCTTTATCTGCTATTAACATTGGGCAATGACTATTGACATGACCACTCTCTTTGCAGTTCCCACATCTCGCATCCCACCTGTGGTTCTTTCCACCTCTCCTTCTCGACTTCGATCTTCCACTACCCCACATCCCTTGTTATACCCCTTCTAATATCTTTAGTACTCAGAAGACTATTGGAAGCTTCTCCAACACTCTATCTGCATTCATCCTCACCAAGGATTAAATCGCGAATGCCTTCGAATTTAAGCTTAGCACCCCCAGTTGAGATGGTAATTGTTGTCACTATATCGGACCAACTATATAACTAAGATGATAACTGTAGCAATGTCATGACTTCGTCTTCAAACTTAATATCAACCGACATCAACCTTTATAGGATTGAATTAAATTCATTAACATGATCAGTCATTGAGCCACCCTCCTTCATCTTCAAATTTACCAATTTTCGAATCAAGTGAACCTTGTTCGTTGCTGAAGGTTTTTCATACATGTTAGATAGTACATTGATCAACTTATGAGTAGTGTTCACATTGACAATGTTGTATGCTACAATCTTTGCCAAGGGTAATCTCACTACACCAAGTTCCTTACAATCTAACATTTCCCAATCCTATTGCTTCATTTATTCAAGTTTACTTTTGGACAATGGTTCATGTACATTCTTTTGGTAGAGGTAGTCTTCGATTTGCATTTTCTAGAAACCAAAATCGTGCACATTGAATTTGTCGATCTTCACTCTCCCATCTTTAGCCATAGCTCTGATACCAGTTTGTTGGGTGACAAGAAAACAATTTAATTAAGCACTTCAGACAAATATCAAAAAAAAAAAAACTTTGCTAAGCTTGCGAAAATATAATTTCTAAAAATGTAAATTAGGTGGACAAAATATTTAACGTGGTTCGGTCAACATGACCTACATCCACCAGCAAACGGGAGAGAGAGGATTTTATTAACATCCAAGAACAGTTACAATGATACAAAGGTTACACCTCATTTGAGTTCTCAAAACAAAAGAATATATCTTGCTTACTAAATGCTCCAAGGGAGTGCTCTCAACCTTACAATGATTACTCTTAAAATTTTTGCACACACATAATGATTGAGATGAGAGTCTATTTATACTCGAGGGATCATACCTAAAACCCTAAAAGGCCATGCCAACTGGCCCATAGGCCCATGAATGGTGACACCCAATCGTATCCCGCCATGCAACATCTTCTGGAACCTTCATCCCTGTCAAACAACCCATGAGCATCAGCAACACACATGATGGACCACCTTGACCATAGTGGAGCATCATGATGTACATATGGTGCATCATGAGCACTAATGGCCCAACATCCTTCATGGTGGCACAACAAGGTGTATTTCCTGAGCAAGGCCAACTTATAATGAGCATCCTTGAATGATCTTGAACATCACGTAGGACTTAATATCATACGTGGGTCATCAAGGATAGCACGGCTCATCAAGGATCCAAAATGACCCATCTTGCACAATGATGGAACAACATGTGCAAGGATGGCGCAACAGGATTCAAGTGTGGCGCAAGAACATCAAGATTAGAGAAAAAACACCACCATGGCGCAAGAACATGCATGGCGCAACAAGGTCATGCATGGCACAAGAACATACCTCATGGTGCAAGAGGGATCCTCATGGCGTAAGAGAGAATTATGGTGCAAGAAGGAATACCATGGCACAGGAGAATCCTTCTTTGCACATCCCACTATCATATGGTGCAACAAGGTCCACTTGTTGCTCCATATCACTCCCAAGTGCTCCAAACCTCTTTTAGGTGCTACAAACCCTCTTCTATATAATTTGTTCCTTTGTTAGATGATCCATTCTTTTCTCAGATGATCCATTACTTTGTCACATTCTCCATGAACCTTAAGTGCTCCAGTTAGTTCCAAGTGCTCCACATGTTCCATGAACATGATCCAAATGCTCCATGTTGGAAAAGACTTCATACCTCAACAAATTGGACAACTACAGAGTACAAATACTAAGCCACAACCTCTTCTGGTTCACTTCTTTTGGTATATTAACAAAATCCCTTAGGTGACCATTGGTAGAGCTGACTATTTAAGGTCAAGAAAATCTAAAATTCTTTGCGAATATTTCCTTATAGTGAACATCCAATTCAACTCCATAAGGATTGTTTCTTTAACATCTTTGGAACAGTGCTTTGACTTTGAAGTAGCTTCGAAAAATCCATCAAGATTTGCAGAATACCACATAACCAAGTTGGAAGAATGACTTCTTGTACTTTTGGGTTCTAATGACAATCCCTATTTCCGGATCGTCAGTTGCACCATACTGATGATTGTCGATATCATCATTAGAAGTATCCATCTCAACAAGTAGCTCATGATGATGTTGCTACTTGTGAAATTCTCCATCAATTCTCCTAAAGTCAGCTGCTAAATTTCAAGGTGGTTGTTCAGAACAGTGTAGGGGAAAGTGTCTTGATGATCTATCTCTTCTTTATATTCGAACCATATATCTCCCCAGCATCAGGAAGTCAACAGGATTCATGAATGGAAATTATGCTTGCGTGACAATATTTTTGTTCCATCACTTCAAAAGAAAATTCTTAGTTCCTGGAATTCATGAACATCCTCTACTTGAGACCTATTCACCTTATGATTGATCTGTTGGACCAAATTTTATCAGTAAATTGAGCCCATGTGTGATGATATCCCAACAATAGATTATGTTCCATAGTCAGCAACTTATCAAGAGGACAATTGATGCTCATCCTATCATACATTTCCACCATCTTGCATTTGAGGAATTTGGAATATCCCACTGAAAATCATTTTCGACTAGGCTTGATACGGAAACCTAGGAGAATGTTCTTCATCTGTAGCAATGCGGATATCAGGGAGCCATGTGATCTGATAAAGGATGTGCTTTTGATGTGCTTTACTTATGCTACTGATTTTAGGCTCTTTGTCTTAATCTTCATCTTTATCTTTATCTGGAAAACTACTTTTCACCATTCCTTCTTGATGATATTCTTCTTGTAACTTTCTACCAGTCAATTGGTCTTCTTTTACTTGTAGCTTTCTTGCTGCCAGCATTGCCCTTCTTCTTGTAATGGCTGTTTGTAATGTTGGGAGCACCTAACATTGTCCCAGGTCTGTTTAATGGGACCACTCCCCTTAGTCATGTCTTCTATTTATTTCTGTCTTTTGGTTTTTTGTTTAGGAGATAAGAATTAATTTGTAAAGAACTTTGTTCTTCTTTGGAGAGTCAATTCCTCTCAAATGAATGGGATTATCATGTCAATTCCACAAACAAATCATTTCCCACCAAAAGTAAAAGTATGTTCAACCATTCAAACATCATATTTTAAAGCTAAAAAGTATCCAAACGAAAAAACCCGGTTTTATAAGGAAACCGGGCTGTAATAAGAGAACAAGTCCTAGTTGTAAACCCGATACTATTAGATTTTCATTCATATGACTTGCCCAGAACAGGGTTATATAAAGTATTTAACCGGGTCCTTTTATCCTTTTATTAGTAGTGTGGTAGGTGAGGCCATGACCTAATATAATTGGAGCTATTGCCTTGATTATGGTTTCCATCATAACAGTCACCAGTGGCTAGTGCATCCGATATAACTTCTTTAAAGTTCCTCATTGTCACCATGTTCTTGATATTTCTTCCATTGTTCGTAATAAAAGTATTAATCTGGGTGTGTTCTTGAACTCTCTCTAGCATCTTGCATGCTACTATTATTGTTTTTACACAACTAATACTTCCTACCATCACTAATATTCTTCTTCAAAAAAAGCATGCATTTCGTCACTATTTTGAATACACACTACACAGAGGGATATCATAAATTTCGATACCCTCTAGTTTTTCCATACCCTTTTTTCTTGTCAATCCCTTGCAGATATGAAAAGAAAATCCATAGCCGCTATGTCATCCACAACATTATCACCTGAGACTTGTCATGGCCTGAAATCTCCAACATTTGTAAGTTCAGGGGAAGAGGTGTGACTTTGTGCCTGCAAGTTCCTTTGTAACAAAAGTGTTACATCTCTCCTAGAACATTAGTCCATAAGTCAACATTTGTAGTTTCGAACACAATGATTAATTAAATACAATTAAGAAGTTTCTTATCTACTTCCTATCTGCAGCTTCATGATATTAGGGTCGACCTAGCAATGATAAATACACATATCTAACAACCATGTGGACTAGAATCAACATCAAGAGATGGAAGCATTCACGAATTGTACAACTGGTATATATTTTGGTGAATCGTGAATTAAGCTAGTGTCAAGATAATGGGAAACCCATATAGGCATCGTTTCATTAGATAAAGCTTCAGTTTTAAATTGGTATGAAATAGTGTATGGATGTTAATAATATTGTACGCCCACAAAAAATGTGACACATTAGAAAGCGGGTGGCTACCTGTAACGAATAATATTAATAAAAACTAGAACAGAAGACAGTACTCTAGCCCATGAAAGTAGATAGTAAACGAGTGAGAGGTCAAGTCTTCACATTTTTAATATTTGCAGCAACATACACTTTACTTTCTTAAATTTATTTACATAAGAATTATTGTGTTTGATATCTCAGAGTCAAACTGATGTGATTTCTTCTTGATAGCACTGATACAAGGCTTGGGAGATTTCTTCAATTGACAAATTTTTGCCTCGGGTTGGTTGAAGACACTTTAAAACAAGTTGAGCCAATTGGAATGCTCCCTTTGGAGGATGATCATTATGTTGAAGTTGAGGATCCATAATCATTCCCAAATTTACCTCATTCGCTAGTAATGGAGTAGACCATTCCATCAAATTTTTCTGTTGGAGAGGTATCCTTTCATCATACTTCTTCATCCCTGTTAGCATTTTCAGCAGTACCACTCCAAAATCATAGATCTCACTCTGCACTCCAGATTCTGCCAAAGAGATGTTTAATTGGTTAGTCGATAACGTTTGCACAAATAATTCAGAATTTTAGTCAATGGAACACCCTTTTTTTTCAAAAATACTTATAAAGGTATTGTTTTTGGAAGAAAAAAAAAAGATGCCCCTTGTTTTCAGAAAATGAATGTATACATATGCATATAAAATGGTGGTATAAGTGAAACTCATATAAAGGGGTTAGTTAAAATACTTGTACTATAAAAAGGACTTAAGAAACTATAGGGAACACTAAAGGAATGTTTTTTTTTTTATTTTAGAAAAATGTTATAAACTTCATTTAAAATGAAAAGTTGAGAGTAAGCAAACAAGCACACAACTTAAACCATTGCAACCCTTGCAACCTAACCATTATATTTTTACCTTTTCATTTTCTGAAGTAAAAATTCATAAAGTCTGCGCACCACCTCTGCAATCCTCTGCGGTAGAAGAGGTGGACCAAACGGCTGCAGACTGTAATAAGATGTGTATTTGTTTTTTTAACATGTGCATGCTGCTCCAAATATTAAAAAATTAAAATAAACTAATTTTATAAACAGAAAATAGTTTTTTTAATACCAAAAATTTAATAATATATGACATTTTAGCAAGAATTTTTGATATTTCAGCAAAAAAATAATGATAATTCAATAAAAAAAAAATAAAGATATTTTAACAAAAAATAATTATAATTCATCAATAAATTATCATTATTCAATAAAAAAACGAAAAAACATTCAACAAGAATAAACAAAATAAAACAAAATAAAAAAAAGGTGAAATAAGATTTCAGCAACATGAAAAAAAAAAACAAAAAGAAGAGGTTGGAAGAAACAATACAAGTGTTGCGCCAAACAAACAGGCGTTGAAGTTTTTACTCCGAAGACTTTTAAAAAACAAACAACTGCGAGATGAAAAATGTTGTGCGTTTGCTGCGCCGTGCAACAATAAGAGTTCTGAAGATGTTTTTTCCAAAATATATACAAACAACACCTTAGACTAGGCCAATAGCTCAATGGAGTATTTCAACATTTTCCCATATATATTGATCACTAGATTATAGCCCGTAGAAACCACGCTTGGTATGATTAAAAATTTTATATAGACAAAAAAAATTAACAAAAAAATTTTTTATCATGGAAAAAAAATATCATAAATGACTACTAGATAAAACTAAAAGCTGTTTTATTAGTCTTTTAAAGAATTACCATCCTAAAATTTAAATGGTATTTTAGAAATTAAGATCCAATTAAAAAAAAATTGAAAATTCCTTATAAATAGTTCCCATTTTTGAAAAGTTATGTTATAAATACTTACCGTTTCAAATATTTATGTTACCAAAAAAATGGATATTTGAAAGATTTTTAGCAATTACCAAAAAAAAACTGAGAATTAAGAATTCTTTAAAAATTGCCACGTGTCAATTAGTCTATCCAGAAAGGGGACATGTCAGTGGTGCACGCAGACTATTTTAGTAGGGGTATCCCTCATACTTCAAGCGGGTGCACCTAACAGAAAAAATTAAATAAAAAAAAAAAAAAATTTACACTACAAGCCGGAAAATGAGCAGTGGCCTGGGACCCCCAATTCTCAACATAGGTCCACCACTGGACATGTGGCATTTAGAAGTTATGTTTATTAAAAGAGCTAGATGTAGAAAACTTTATTTTTACAAAAGAACATACCATCTCCAGGCATAGATCCAAAAATACAATCCAATTTGTCTCTTTTGAAAGTAGAGCAGCCAGTGGGGGCAAGTAAATTGTCTATTTTATAATCCCAAAGCCGAGCATTAAAATCCTGAAAATATACAAGAGACGAAAAACTGAAATTGATGTTACCTTTTCCGTGCAAAATGCAAGCAAGTCAAAGGCAGTGTACATTACCCTGTCCACCAATATATGATTGCCATCAAAACTATTATAAGCTGGAAGATTCTTCTGATGGAAGAAAGACAGGCCTTTAGCTGCTCCTTGTGCTATTTTCAATCGTGCAGCCCAAGAAAGTGGAGTTCTATCTGGTGCTGTATCAAAATAATTAACATGTATCCAATCTGTAAGATGGAAGCCCAAAGGGTTCTATAGAAGTAAAAAATAGAAGATATGCTTACAGCTTACCTCTGAATAGATGATCATCTAAACATATCCCTGGAATGAGCTCATATACCCAAAACATAGTTACATTAGACAAGCAATATCCCAAAAGTTTAGTAATATTGGGATGACTGAATTCTAATATTTTCAAGTCCAACTGCACAGCCAAATTGTCAATGTGGTTCAGTACCTTAATATATAAGCTAGAAAAAATCACAAAGCATGAAGAATACAAGGTCTAGCCAAATTGTCAATGTAGTTCAGTGCCTTAATATATAAGCTAAAAATTAAAGGTCAAAGAGCATGAAAAATACAAGGTCTATCAAATTTTCTATCCAAAGTAAGTCCTACGTCATCATTTTACATACTGAAATTACCTTCCAGGTTAGAATCTCCTCCTTCCTAACATATATTGCCAAACCAACACCAGATTCTGTAGGAGCATATGACTTTTCATCAACCCAACCTTTGTAAATGGATCCATAAGAAGTAGGAGAACCCTCCATGTCTTTGAAATCATTTGTTGCACTTACCAACTCATCGTACGTAAATATTCTGATACTTCCAGTTGTAGATTTCGTGATATTTTGAGCACTAAAATCAGATTTGCTAAGGACTTTATCATCCTTCTTCACTGATTTGCTTCCTCCTGCAACACCAGACATCAAAGATTTCCTTCCTCCTGTAACATCAGGGACCACAAATTTGCTTCTTACTGCAACATCAGACATCACAGATTGGCTTCTTACCCTACCATCTGACATCATGTCAAAGTTGCAAGTAAAAAAATCCCTTACCTTGTAAAGTAATTTTTCTTTATTAACCACAGAAATTTTTTTTTCCCTTTCCTGCGACAGAATAGACTTGAGCTTAAAGACAACCTCAGCCATGGTAGGGCGATCTTTTGGTTTAGTACGTAAACAATGGCCTGCTATGCTTACAAACTGCTTCAAACATTTTTTTGAGATTTGTCTTATCAGTCTAGAGTCAATAATTTCATTGACTTTTCCCTCTTTGATTTGGCTTTGGGCCCACGGTGCTAAGCCCCATTGCTCTTCATCTAGCGTTCGCTTGCCTCCCGGACAACACCTCAAACAATACAACTCCAAACGCGTAAACATCAGATTTTCTTGTCAATTTTCCAGTATGGAAATAGGACGGGTCCATATAGCCAAATGTCCCTTTGACATTGGTGCTGACATAAGTTTGTGTCTGACCTATCGGACCAACTTTGGCCAATCCAAAATCTGAAATTTTAGCTGCAAAGTTTGCATCCAACAAAATATTAGATGCCTTCACATCACGATGTATAACTCCATTTTGGGTTGATGTGCCTGTGTGAAGATAGTCTAATCCGCGAGCGGCACCTATGCATATCTTGAGTCGTCGTAACCAAGATAATTTGGAATCAGTTTTGTGAAGATGATCTTTAAGTGTCCCATTAGGCATGAACTCATAAGCTAGGAGCATCTCATTTCCTTCATTGCAATAACCAACAAGAGACACAAGATTACCATGTCGAAGCTTAGAAAGAACTTTAACTTCCGCTTCAAATTCATGGGCCCCTTGTGTGGACATGGAGTGCAACCTTTTTACTGCAACTTCGCTTACTAACCCTATCTTCATCCTACATTTATACACATTGCCGAATCCTCCACGCCCAATGACTAAAGTCTCGTCAAAGTTGTTGGTTGCCAATTGAATCTCGGAAAGAGTAAACCGTTGACATGCCTGCTCTCCCAGTTGGAGTAAGGCCTTGAGGCGGTTGATAGATGCGTCTGACATTTTCGGGCACCAAGCCTTTGATTCTTGACGCCTCCACTTCTATCCGAAACAGAGCTCCACTTCTATCGTTGATGGTTTTGTGGAACCAGAATAAGAAAACTCAAGGAATTCCAATTCCAATCCCAATCCCAACTACCAACGCTAAGAATCATGTGCTTCTAACCCTAATTAAAGACCTTGTGGTTTTGCTGATGACTTGTTGTTCTATATGTTGTCGCCTGAGCATCTATTAACGCTTATAAATTAATCAAGCGAGCTGGTGGAGAGAAGGAATAGAGCAAGTGAGGAGGACAGGGTCGAAGAAAGGACTAATGGTAGGTGGTTTGTCTTCTTGCAACGTTGATGTTGAGAGTAGAGACAACTAGGAGAAAAAAAGGAGAGGATTACGAGGTGGGTGAACAATGTTCCAAAACCTGGTTGAACTCGACGGAAACCTAACTCATGATTCCAGGCGGCTTTGTTCGTATGTTTCCTCCCCTCATCGCAAAAATTTGGTCAATTGATGGTTTCATCCGTGTGTGGGAGGTAATCCTAATACAATTTTAAATAAACTAGTAAATTATTATACAGTTTCATATGTAGAAATCGAACTTACGTAATTAATTTTTTTTTTTTTGTATGGAACAAGCCTTTCAATATATTAAAGCCTTGTGATTAAAGTGTAAAACACAAAAAATCTACGAAAGTGGCAGTAGTGGGTGGGTTGGTGGGGGAGGACCGGGAGGTGGTGGTTTTAGCTTGGCTAGTGAAACATAGCTGAATTTGAAAATCCTGAATTTAAGTTTTGATCTTAAACTTTTAGTTAAATATTTACTAGATTAATATTAATTTCTATTGTTTTGAGAGACATAAGTCCAAGTCTTACATTATAAAATTTTTACAAAACTTAATGTTTCCAAAAGACAGCATGATGGCTGTGTTTGGAAAACATTCAAGTGTCAACTAATAAGAAACCAACAATTTTTATATGATTAAATACTATCATTTTCAAGGGTCAAAATGAGACAAAAGATATTCTAAAAAGAAGAATAAAAAATAAAAAAAAATAAAAAAGGTTTAAGTAACTCGCACTTAACTTGCGATCCTTCAATTCAGTGGCGGACCTATTAAGGGCCTTTGGGGTCCCGGGCCACTGCTCAATTTCCGGCACGCAGTGTAAAATTTTTTTTTTTTTTTTTTTTTTGGTTTTTTCTATTAGGTGCACCCACTTGAAGTACGAGGGACACCCCTACTAAAACAGTCTGCGTCCGCCACTGCTTCAATTGATCGATACTCGTAGTTGCACCTCATAGGCACCACACACTTTTTCAGTCGGTTTATGTCTCCGTATTCATTAAACTTCACGCAACAAACAATATCGGATAATGTATTTACACCTACAATACATCGTCGACCACTGTTTTGTTGGGTCCAAATGGCTATGCTTCCTCATATCTTCCTTTATTTCTAACTTTTATAGGCAGATGGTGATCTTGAAGACTTGCATCACACAAGTGATGTTCAAATTTTGGCTTGATCGTGTGTTGGATTTATCAGTTGATCTTAATGACGAGAAATTGCAAACCTGATGCTTTGGTTTTCTGATCAAAATCAAAAAACATGATGCTTTGATTTATCTGGTCGCAAAAACTAATGATGAGAAAAGCCTACTGATTCAGAGGGTGGCACCAGTTGAAAGTGTTGCATCAATGGAAGGAGTTACAAAATTAAAAAATAATAAAATATTATGTAACCAAAATGGTTTATAATATTTGATATTTTTAAATTTTGAAAATTTTAATAAATTTTCAATTATGTAATTTTTTATAAAGTATATTTCATTTTATTTTTATATTAAATTAATTGATTATGTAATAAAAAATTATAATATCTAAATATCATTGGATATAAAATATAATAGTTTACTAATGTAAGGGTTAAATAAGATAGACAAATATAAATATTAAAAATATTAATAGTTAATAAGTATTTGAAGTAATCTTTAAAAAAAATTATTTCCAATTAATTAAAATAGGAAAAAATAGGAAAAACCTTTTAGAAAAACAAACATTAAAAATCCTCTTATAGTTTAATTCGTCTTTTACTCGACAAGAAGACAATCTTGAACCCACCTCGGGTCATATTCGAATGTATCCGACTTTACCCTTTTAAGTTGCTTGGATGCTCCATCCCTCTCTCGCACTCTTTTTCCTATTACCCATTGCGTTCGACAAAAACATATGGAACAACAAGCCCCGTGGAACTATGACAGGGCCGGTTTTAAGGGTTTAAATATTCTTCAATGCTTTGGACGAGCCAGATAAAATGACGCTTATCGCTATTATAAGTTTTATATATATATATATATATATATATATATATATATATATATATATATATATATATATATATATATATATATATATAACATAATAATAAAAAATTGGCCTAAAAAAATTGAGCCATGTGTAGCTGCCCACTTCACCCCTCCATCCATGCTCCCATGATCATTAGCTAGGATTTTTTAAAGATCATAAAGTTTTTTCAATTTATTAGCTATTTAATTAGCTAGGATTTTTTCAAAATGATAAAGTTTTTTCAATTTATTAGCTATTTAATTGTATACATCGTCTGCATGATTCTTGCTTTTTTATTTTGTTGTAGTTTAAATGTTAAGAGGCCTACTCATTACAAGAAATCTTGGCATTACCGGCGATACCTATAGCGGCGACATGGAGCAATAGCGGCGACATGTAACTGACGCGTTACATGTCACCGCTAAAGGTGTCGCCGGTAATACTCGCAAACGGCTATCTGCATCAAATTACCCCTATCCGTCCGATTTGTTTTCAATCCAATATTTGTAGAAAACGCGTTGACTCTTCCCTCCAAGGAGCCGCTGCTATTACCCTTTTGCCACCGCATTAAACAACCCCCTCCCCCCTCCAATGGTATGTCACATGAAAATTGGGCGAAAATAGTCGAACATTTTCAAACGTCGGAATTTTTAAGGTGTTTGGCGTCAAAAACAGAATGTCGTGCAAAACAAGTAGTTGTAAACAGAGGGAGGTCCAGCTCATATAACAATGCATGTTTCAAAGAAGTAACTTATGCTATATTTAAATATATATTTAAAGTATAAGTAATCTAATTTTTAATGTTAAATAGGATATCAGTTGAATTAAAGTTTTTCGTAAAGCTAATTCCAAAGGGGTATTTTATAGCCATGCAGTCAAGCAACAATACGTAAGTGGTTAATTTTTATTTTCATATAAGTGTTTATATCGTAGAGGGTATTTAGTAATCTAATTTTTATGATTTTTATTATTTTTTGAAATATAGAATGTTTTACTCCAGGAGATCAACTAACGAACCCAAGCTACTTCTGAAGCAAGCGGTCTAACACCCACTGATATAAAAAAAATTGTTTTGAAAGAATATTGGGTGTTCAACGCAGACATATTAGAGGCATTGGGCGTAAACCCCCAACTGTTGTGTCCATGTACGATCAAGAACAACCAGTCACACAAGAACAACTGCAATCACAGGTAATTGTTAGTTTAAGTTGAAAGTATAAAGATATAATGGAAAATACAATGTTATAATGGAAAGTAGAATGCTATAATGATATGTTGGTTATGATTTGATATGTTGATATTTTGTAGTTTGATAATTTTTGAAAAGTAAATGCTATAATGGAAAGTAGAATGCTATAATGATATGTTGATTATGGTTTGATATGTTGATACTTTATGGTTTGGTAATTTTTGGAAAGTAAATGCTATAATGGAAAGTCGAATGCTATAATGATATGTTGATATTTTCTAGTTTGGTAATTTTTGGAAAGTAAATGCTATAATGGAAAGTAGAATGTTATAATGATATGTTGATTATGGTTTGATATGTTGATATTTTGTAGTTTGGTAATTTTTGAAAATTAAATGCTATAATGGAAATTAGAATGCTATAATGATATGTTGATTATGGTTTGATATGTTGATATTTTGTAGTTTGGTCATTTTTGCAAAGTACAACGCTATAATGGAAAGTAGAATGATATAATGATATGTTAGTTATGGTTTGATATGTTGATATTTTGTAGAATGGTATAATTATAATGCTATTATCATATGTTGGTAATATATTTTGTTTCTTTGTAGTTGAAAATGTTGCAAACAATACTAAATGACCCGGCCTGTTCTACAGCATTAGAAGAGTGGTTTCGCTCATTGCCGCCACTAAATAATGAAGGAAATGATGAGGACGAGTAGTTACTTTAGGATTTTATGAAATATTTTGTAAATTGGAAGAATATTATAGAATGTGGTATGGATTAATATTTTGGATTGGTTGTTATGGATTAATATTTCTATAAAAAGTTATCAGATTTTATAAATGCTATATTGTTTTTTTTATGAATTTAATGTTAAATAAATAGATAAAATAAAATTTAAAAAAAATAAAAAAAAACAAAAACGCATTTGCGGCAACATCTTTTGTGGCGCGTACATGTATTAGTGGCGACATACTATTAGCGGCGACTATCATCCTTTAGCGGCGACTACAGGTATATTAGCGACGAAGCGTTACCGGCGACGCATTTGCAGCGACGTGCCACCGCTTAAGGTATTAGTGGCGATTTCCCGATCCTTTAGTGACGACAGGCGTCGCCGCTGTTGCCCAGTCTTCTTGTAGTGACCAGCCCTCTTAACTTGCTCCATTTCGTCCATTAGTTTGTTCTCTTGACATAGTGGGTTTGATAGGTTCGACTTTATAGAGGCGGAAGCATATTGAAAAACGAGATAGCCAACAAGAGATCTTTGACTAGGGTTTTCCCAATATCAAATAAAGGAATAGAGAGTTTCAAATTAGGTTTCTTGAAAAATAGTGGATGATATTCAAAATTGGAATTAGAATTTCAATTAATAAGGGACCATATTCTAGTGATGTTTTATGAACTAATATCACCGGCTAACCCGATAAAAATGGTAAACGTATTCAAACTGTCGGTAGTTAGGACTTTACAGTAAAAAAAATAAAGTTTAGGATTTTTTGTCAAATCGTTGAAAATATCACGACTTTAGTGTACATATCCCTTTTTTTTGCAATTTAGCCATTGAAACCAGTTATTATTTGCGATTGAGCATTGTTTCTAGGTAAACACATACGATAGCAGGTTTCGATGGTTTGATTGCAAATAGAAATATCAAAGGTGTCTTTGTCATCAATGGCCAAAATATAAGTAATCTTTTTTTTCAATGCATAAGAATTTTTAACCTTAAGTCTTATTTATTTTATAATCTATTTTTTTTAAACACCTATTACAATTTGTTTATTTCTAATATATGATACTAAATAAATATAATTTTTTAATTGTGCTTCTAGTTAATAAAATATAAAAACCGGTTCAAATGTAAAAATATATTGTTATGAAATGTATCTATTAGTTTTTATTGATGGAATTAAAACAAAATTTAAACAGTTTTTATATTTAATTAAATAGAAGTGTAAGTAAAAAATAGTATTTATTTATTCTAACATATTACAAATCAACAAATTGTAATGGTTGCTTCAATAAAAATAGATTATAATTTAGAGAGTGTTTGTGATTTCATTTAAAAACTAGTTATATTGTCTTTTTGGGTTTTTGAAATGTATATCTACCAATTTTTAAAAAATGACTTATTAACTTTCTAACAAAAAAAGAAAATCAAAATAATTTTTTTGACTATTATAAGTCAATAAATCATTTTGCCTAAAACTCATTTTGAGGATCAAAATTAAATCTCAAACACAGTCTTTTGGACATGTTTGGAAGTGGTTTTAAAACTCCTTATTCTCATATTTTGCCTAAAAGTCATTTCGAATATCAAAATGAAATCTCAAACACCCTCTTTGGATATGTTTGGAAGTGGTTTTGAAACTCCTTATTTGTCTTTTGGAAAAACCAAGTATTCCTGACTTTTTGAAAACATAGAAATAAGTTAAGGACTGAATTAACAAATGTGCAATACATTGTAGGTTGACAACAACTTTATTCCCTCAAAAACATAGAAATAAGTTAAGGACTGAATTAACAAATGTGCAATACATTGTATGCCTACAATTTCATTTTCCCTTATTGGAATCGGAGAGTCGTTTGATTTTCTTAATTTAAAAATTTGATGACCCAGTTGGTTAAAATTTGTGAGGACTAGACACGAAGTGAATATTTTGTGACTTGGGAGGTTGATGAGTGAATTTTTGTATCAACTCATTAGCTGTCGGAATTGAGGTGTTGAACAATGTATGTCGATTGTGGTGGTGTCGTTAAATTCTAAAAAGAATAAAAGAAAGATTAGATAGCTAGAATAACTAGAAGTTTTTATAGAAAATCCAAGTCAACTGCATACTTGAGTCATTATATTTTATATCATGATTTCTTTCACATCTAAGTAAACCAAAACTTAAGTAAGTCGTGAACTATAATTTAGTATGCAAAATATCTATATTAGTATAAGAATGGCAAGTTGATACTATTTAGTATTAAATATGCAAGTTGTCTTTTATTAAACAATTTGGCCTTTTAAAAACTGAAAGATACCAAGCCATTCAATGTTTCCTAAAACGATATTAGATGAAGAACAATCAAAGTCAATGGTCTTCATGAAATTATACAAAACAACCACTAGCAGTGCAACACCCAGATGCAACCATCGATTGAGCCTTTTTTAGTTAGAAAAGGAATCCTGAAGTTAATTCAAAGGCCCAGGGAAGAGAAGCTACAAAATGATGTTATCAGCACGTATCGATGATACCGGCTCCTCATTCGTATTGCCAGAGCACATATGTCAACGCTTTACACTTTCCGAAATTCAGTCGGCCACCCACAACTTTGATGAAGCATCGGTCATTGGCCGTGGAGGATTCGGCAACGTGTATAAATGTTCTAGCAAGATCGGGTCGATAAGGGAAGTTGCAGTTAAACGGTTACATTCCTTGTCCAACCAAGGAGCCCAAGAGTTTGAGGCAGAAATTAAGCTCCTTTCTAAGTTGCGACATGCTAATCTTGTATCTCTGATTGGTTATTGCAATGAGGGAAATGAGATGGTGCTTGTTTATGACTTCATGCCGAATGGGACACTTGAAGATCATCTTCGCAAAGCTGATTCAGTCTTATCGTGGTTACAAAGACTCAAGATATGCATAGGTGCAGGTCGGGGATTAGACTACCTTCACACTGGTACGTCGACTCAACATGGAGTCATACATCGCGATGTGAAGACCTCCAATATTTTGTTGGATGCAAATTTTGCTGCTAAAGTTTCAGACTTCGGATTGGCCAAAGTTGGTCCAATAGATCAGATACGAACTCATGTAAGCACCTGTGTCAAGGGAACATTTGGGTACATGGATCCGTGCTACTTCTATACAGGAAAATTGACAAGAAAATCTGATGTTTATGCTTTTGGGGTTGTACTGTTTGAAGTGTTGTCAGGCAGGCAAGCTGTAGATTCAACACTCGATGAAGAGCAATGGAGTTTAGCAGCTTGGGCTCAAGACCAAATCAAAGAGGGAAACCTCAGTAAAATTATTGACTCTAGACTGATGGGACAAATCTCAAAAAAATGTTTGAAGGAGTTTGCAAACATAGCAGGCCACTGTTTACATTCCCACCCAAAACAACGCCCTACCATGGCGGAGGTTGTAATCAAGCTTGAGTCTATTCTTTCACAAGAAAGAGAACGCACCAATTTTGCTGTTGACGAAGGAAGATTCATTTACAAATTAAGATCTTTTTTTACAGGCAAAGTTGATGTGATGTCGGATGGTGTAGTAGAAAGCATATATCTCATGCCGGATAATACAGTAGGAAGCGAATCTGATTTCAGAGCTCTACGTATTCAGTTAGCTAAGAATCAACGTTTAAAACATTTTACATATGCTGAATTGGTAAGTGCAACAAGTGATTTCAAGCACAAAGAGCATTCCCACACTTTGAATGAACCCATTTATAAAGTTTGGGTTGATGAAACAACATATGCGCCCACAGAATGTGGTGTTGGTTTGGAGATATATGTTAGGAAGAAGAAGATTGATGCTGCGAAGGTACTTTCAATCTGTGAAATGAACCTGATTTATTTTTCATGGTTTTTGGTCTGTTCAAGCTTATTGAATTATTGAAAATTTGGCAATACAGCCAGAACTCGATTTTGAAGAATTCAATCATCCCAACCTTATCAAACTCTTGGGATATTGCTGGCATTGGCAAGAATTTTATTGCTTTTACGAGCTCATTCATGGCGCAAGTTTAGATAAATATCTTTTTGGAGGTAAGTATATATTCAGGCTATAGTTTTGCAGAGCCTGTAGACTTAGATCTCATAAAGTGGATACATTTTGATGAAAAGTGCCTTATGTCAACACTTGTTAATAGTACCCTGCTTTTGGGTTCTTCAGGCATAGCCTTGTCGTTACACATAAAATATATTCTACTATATACGCAGATCCAGGTACAATGTCACTTTCTTGGGTTGCACGATTAAAAATAGCAGTAGGAGCAGCTCAAGGTTTGGCTTTCTTACATCTGAGGAAGCTTGCAGCATATACCCAATTTAAGACCAATTGTATTTTGGTGGACACAGTAATTTAGACTTCCTTTGACATGTTTGCAATTTGCATCTCAATATTACATCAGTTTTAGTATCTTTTTCATGCTTATTTACAGGATTTCAATGCTCGGCTTTCGGATTACGAAGTAGAAAATTTATTTGCCACACCTGAGTGGCACTTTTACCAGGAATACAGAATTGATGGTATTCGCAGATGTGAGCCTGAAGACGGTATATTCTGATTTAAAACTAAACTTTTTGTACACTCTCAGTATATATCATCACAGGTCACTCGTATGAGTATTCATTTCCTCTCCAAAAGCTATAATCATGAATTATTTGTTCTTGAGTGAAGAGTGAGATTTATGGTTTAAAATATGACCAATCAAACCACTTTGGCAGGTCCTGGAGTGAAGAGTGAGATTTATGCTTTTGGAGTCGTACTGCTCGAAATATTAACAGGGATGAAGGCCGATGATGTGCAGAGACCCCTCACAACGCAAAATTTGGTAAAATGGGCTACTCCATTGCTAGTAAATGAGGTAAAATTGAGAACTATTATGGACCCACAACTTCAACGTAATGGTTATACTCCAAAGGGAGCATTCAAGTTAGCTAAACTTGTTTCAAAATGTCTTCAAAAAAAATTAGACGATCGGCCATCAATGGAAGAAATCGTCCAGGCATTGTGTCGGTGCTATGAAGAAGAAATCAAATTAGTTTGTGCTCCAACATAATCTATAGATAAGGTTTTTGTAAATAATCTAATAATGTACATGTTAGCCGAATAAATTTGTTAGGCCCTTTTTAGTTTGGGCCCAATGCTTGGCCCTTTAGTCATTTAGATAGGTTTAACCTAATTTGCTTTCCTATTTATTGATATGGTTTAGTAAATAAATCTAAAAATGTACAGTATATGATGCTGGAAATCTCTGAAGAGTTAAAGCCTTGAGCTTCATTGTTTCCCTTTACATTTTTGGTGAAACAGAACCACCCATAACATACCTTTTCGAGCGTGTGATTTATGTTGTGTGGCAGATGTTTTCAACAATCAGGCGCGATTTGGTTTTAATACTATTTGGTTTGTCTTTGTTTGTCATTTATCATATAGAGATTGGCCTAAATTCTCCGAAGCTGCAGTTGTGAATTACAATGTGTTGGAACTTTATATATATAAAGGAATTGCAAGTTGGCAATTTCCTTTGTATCCCACATTGGTGGGGGAAGAAACTTTTGAGGGTTTATAAGTTTATTCCCTCGATAGGCATTTAAAGGCTATAGTGGATCAAAGGAATGGGCCAAGCCCACGTCCGCGTCTAGCCTAGCATTAGCACTAGCCGAAGTCGTGGGTGTGAGATTTAAGCGCACTTGGCACAACGCATCGGTCGTTGGGAGTTGAAGAGCTTTTATTTTTGACGAGTTCGGGTCAAGCCAGTTTGACCGATCTGGTCAAATGGTTGACCGTCGTTGACTTCATGGAGGACAAGTCAGGGCATTCTAGAAGGATCAGGAAACGACTTGGTTGGAGAGCAAGTCGTCGCCCTAGGGTTTCTGGGGGCCGTTTCATGCCTTCTAGGGTTTCGATACCTATAAATCAACAGGCTAATGGACACTACTGCTAGCCTCCACTTCATGAACCAAGAGTTTGCCAAACTTGACCAATTCGATGGTCAGAACTACACCCGTTGGGCCAAGAAGGTAAAGTTCATGCTTTATGTCTTGAAGCTTGCCTTTGTGTTGGACCCAGAACTGGCACCAATTCCTGCTAATCCAATTCCCGAGGCGGGGAAAACTGTGGACCCAGTGGTCATTGCAGAACTAGAAAAGCAAAGGACTCTGCGTATAGAGTCTGAGGAACTATTTGTGGGTCACATCAAGAACTCCCTATCTGATTGACTCTATGATATTTACATGCCGGTCAAAGATCCAAGAGAGCTATGAAATGTGTTGGAACTTAAGTACAAGGCACATAAGGAAGGTACTAACAAATACCTTGTGTCTAAGTACCTAGAGTTTCAAATGGCTGATGACAAATCTATCATGGAGCAAGTGCATGAACTCCAAGTCATGGTCAACAAGTTGAATGCACTCTCCATCTCTATTCCAGAACTCTTTCAGGTTGGTGCAATTATAGCAAAACTACCACACTCATGGAAAAATTTCTCTAAGAGAATGATGCATAAATCTGAGGACTACTCCTTGGAGGATCTGATGAAACACCTCTGCATTGAGGAGGTAACTCACATCATGGACAAACGTGGTAAAGTCAAATCGAGTGTGCATCACGTGTCAGTTGGGGGTTCTAGTCATAAATGCAAGTCTGGGGGACAAAACAAGAAGAACTTGGGACCCAAGAAACAAAGCTTCAAGAAACCGAGTCATCAGAATCCTAACTCAAAGCCAAAGAGGACCGGACCTTGCTACGTCTATGGAGAGATTGGGCACTATGCGAGGGAATGCAAGATCACAAATCAGGACCGGTTGCACATGCAGCCGAGCAGGTGACTGACATGGTGGCAAGTGTGAACCTTGGAGAGATTTTGATGATCTCCTCCCTTACCCGAGAAATATGTGCTCGAGGATGGTTCGTGGACATTGGAGCCACCGTGAATATTTGTGGGCATCGAGAAAACTTCCGAACTTACCGCGTAATGCCACATGGGACGGTCGTCATTTGTGCTAATGGTCACAGAGCTGAGGTTCTAGGAAGTGGTGATGTTCATGTCAAGTTCACACGTGGTGAATGGGTAACCCTTCGAGATATTCTTCATGTTCCTACTATCTCAAAAGGGTTGGTTTCTACGGACAAGTTTGACAAGGGTGGGTTCAAGATGGTGCTTGAGAAAGGCAAAATTGTGATCACTAAAGGCAGAAGATATGTTGGGAGGGCAAACAATTGTTCAGGGATGTATTGTTTATGCCTTAGTGATGAGGGTAGTGTGTGTGGTCCTAGTGTTGAGAGTGGTAGTTCTAGTGTTGCAAATGTGTTAAGTGTTGATAATGATGTAATTGGTGGATTGGTTGCTAATGTGAATGAAGTGAACTTTTCTGGTTATTTTGTTTGTTCAATTTCGTTATGGCATAAACGTTTGGCTCATACTAATGTTAACAACATTGAAAAAAATGCAAACTAAAGGAATGTTAAAATGTGACATAAAATATTTTGAAAAATGTGAAACATGTGTGAAATCAAAGTTCACTAAGAAACCATTTCCATCAGTTAAGAGAAAGACATCATTGCTTGAGTTGATTCATTCTAATATATGTGAATTAAATGGAATCCTTACTCAAGGAGGGAAAAGGTATTTCATCACATTTTGTGGGGACTTCAGTTGATATATACATGTTTATTTAGTGAGATCAAAAGATGAAGCCTTTGATGCATTTAAGCGATATAAGGTTGAGGTGGAAAATCAAATTGAAAGACACATCAAAATTCTTCGCTCGGATAGAGGCGGGGAATATTTTAACCAAGAGTTTGACACATTCTGTGAAGAGAATGGAATCAAACATGAAAGAACTTCACCATATACTCCCCAACAGAATGGTTTGGCTGAAAGAAAGAACCGAACCCTTTGTGAGATGGTCAATTGTATGTTGAACCAATTGGGTCAACCAAACAATCTGTGGGGGGAAGCACTATTGACTGCTTGCTATGTTTATAATAGGATCACTAGTCGTGTGATTCCTACAAGCCCTTATGAGTTATGGAAAGGTAGAAAGCCTAACCTAGACTATTTGAAAATGTGGGGGTGTGTTGCTTATTATCGGACTCCAGATCCTAAGAGAATCAAATTGGGAGCACGGGCTAATAAGAGTTTATTTATTGGATATGCTCACAATAGCAAGGCTTACCGGTTATTAGATACTGAATCAGGTGTGGTTGTGGAATCTAGAGATGTGGAATTCTTTGAGGATAGTTTTTCAAGGGATGAAGAAAAATTCAATCATACAAAACCTACAAGTACTTCTTGAGAAATACTCCCACCTCCTCCTATTGTAGAGGAACCAAGGAGAACTACTAGGGCTAGAATAGAGAAAAGTTTTGGAGACAATTTCTATTCTTATTTGGTCGAAGGAACGCAAAACAAAGTGATGAGGGAGGTCACCTTTGCCATTAATTTGGATGATGATCCTAAGACCTTTACTGAAGCAATGACGTCTCGAGATGCTCCTTTGTGGAAGGAAGCCATCAATGACGAAATGGATTCAATCATGGGTAATGGAACTTGGGAGTGAGTTGATCTACCCAAGGGGAGAAAACCTATAGGATCCAAGTGGATATTCAAGAGAAAGTATCATCCAGATGGATCCATATCTGCCTATAAAGCAAGATTAGTTGCTAAGGGCTATAGGCAGCGAGAAGGTATCGATTATTTTGATAATTATGCCCCAGTTGCTAGGATGAGTTCTATTAGAATTCTCATAGCAATATCAACTTTAAAAGGATTGTACATTCATCAAATGGATGTGAAGACAACCTTTCTAAATGGATATCTCAAGGAGGACATTTACTTGGAGCAACCTGAAGGTTTCGTGATACCTGGACAGGAAAACAAAGTGTGTAGACTTGTTAAATCCTTGTACGGGTTGAAGTGAGCTCCTAAACAGTGGCATGAAACATTTGACACCACTGTGACTGCCTTTGGTTTTCAGCACAATAGTGTTGACAGATGTATTTATTCTTAACATACATCCAACTACATAGTAGTTATATGTCTTTATGTTGATGATGTGTTGATCATTGGCACTCACCTATAAGGTATTCTTGATACCAAGAAATACCTATCCTTGAACTTTAAGATGAAAGATCTTGGAGAAGTTGATAGAATTCTTGGTATCAAGGTGAAAAGGACAGGCGGTCAGATTTCTTTGATTCAATCTCATTAAATAGAGAAAATTCTGACAAAGTTTCAATATTTGAACATTAAGGAATTCAACACTCCTTTTGATTCGAGTGTGAAACTAAAGGTGAAATCTGGTCGAGCAGTGGCTCAACTAGAGTATGCTAGTGCAGTTGGAAGCATGATGTATGCTACTCACTGCACTCGACCTGACATCCCATTTGATGTAAGCAAACTAAGTCAGTATACTGTTAATCTAGGGACGGAGCACTGGAAGGCAGTGGATAGAGTGCTAGGATACCTGAAAAGGACAACTACTTTTGAGTTGACGTATTTTTCATCTAATGGAATACTTGAAGGTTATTTCGATGCCAATTGGATTGATCACACCGGTGATTCAAAATCCACAAGTGGTTAGATTTATACTCTACCTGGTGGTGATTCAAAATCCACAAGTGATTTGGAGACATCTAAGCAACGAAGATGCTGTAAAACTTTGCCTATATGATCTAGAGGCGGTGCCGCCTCAAGTGAAGATTAGTGGTTTATCTTCTAAAGGATCATGAAAAGGGTTTATAGCGCATGTCTATATTAGTGCTCAGGGAGAGCACAAAGGTGACTTGTGATGTGTGGGGTTAAACCAGAGAGGTCATTAAGGTTCATGGTTTAAACCTATAAGGATACCATTGAATCATTCTCTTCTTATTTTTTTCTCATTAAACTAGGGTTTAATCTTCATGACACCCAAGTGACATCATCTGTCTGAGTGAAAGGAAACTTTCCAACTTGGTGGGGGAATCATGGAACTTTATATATAAAGGAATTGCAAGTTGGAAATTTCCTTTGTATCCCACATTGGTGGGAGGAAGAAACTTTTGTGGGTTTATAAGCTTATTCCCTTCATAGGCCTTCAAAGGCTTTAGTGGATCAAAGGAATGGGCCAAGCCCACGCGCGTGCCTAGCCTAGCCTAGCAATAGCCGACGCAGCGAGTGCGCGGAATGGCGTGATTTAGGCGCACTTGGCACTTTGCATGATGCATTGGTCGCTGGGAGTTGATGAGATTTTATTTTTGATGAGTTCAGGTCAAGCTGGTTTGGCCGATCCGGTCAAATGGTTGACCATCGTTGACTTCATGGAGGACAAGTCGGGGCATTCTAGTAGGATCTGGAAACGGCTTGCTTGGAGAGCAAGTCGTCGCCCTAGGGTTTCTGGGGCTGGCCTTTGGGGGCCCGTTTCATTCCTTCTAGGGTTTCGATACCTATAAATACTACTCCTTAGGAGCCATATTCATCTCTTACGAAAAATCGGAGCTCTCTCCCACTCTCTGCGATTTTCTTCCTGTTTCTAAGTATTCACCTTGTGTTTATCGATCTCTAGTGCTATTGGTAAATCGATAGATCTACATTAATATTGGGGTTTTACTCTGTTGCTTACAGCCAGTACAAGCGAAGTAAAAACCTTTAAGGATAGGAGTTCGATCTGTGCAGTTATCTGAAGTTCAAGATCAGCCATCAATATGTCGGTTTTACTTTTCTGTCTTGCGTTTAATTTCGTCCAACAATAGGACAATCTTCTTCTACCTTTCTTATAATCAGATCTAACTGAGAAGGGTTAATCTGGTTTTGGACAAAACTTGGTAAATATAGTAATAATAATTGGATCTATTATTCGCAACTAATCGACATATAATTCTCCATATTATTTGTCGGTTTCCTTGCGTGTCTATTAGTTTGTTTTTCAACACAATCATAGTGTATTGAATTCAATCACAAGGTCGAGATATATTTCACTTCTTAATCAAGAAATCTACTGCACAAGCCATGCATTGATTCATTTTCATTGACATTAGTGACAAACATGGTGTTCAACACTCAAGTTTAATCAACCAATCAATTATATGTTATATGTTAGACTAGGCACTTAATGTATGGTTTCTTATATTTGTCCAGCCCACTTTGAGACGCCATTCTAACATAGCAAAGTATCCGACCTCTTAGCCTTGTAGTATCAAATGTATATATGTAATGTATTTTGTTGATTAGTGAGATAGACAATTATTCCCAATAACATGGTGTAAACTACTGAAGAGTAGAGATGAAAGACTATTAGGGTCTCATTATTTAGTAAGAGTGCATTTAAAAAGAGAAAATACAACTATAAATAAGAAAGTTATCTAGGGCGGCTAAGAAAAGGCTCAAAACAAAATAAGTCCGAAAATTCAATCAACTAACATCATCCATCAAACTCACAACGCGACAACAAAAAGCATGGAAAATTTGTCAAACAAAAAATAAAAACGAGAAGTGGACAAAACCTTTGTAAAGACATTAGGAGTCTGTAAGATTGATGGAACATGTGGTAGAGATATAGTCCTATGTTGAAATGATGATGAGTGAAATGACAATCAATCTTAACATGGTTCGTCCGCTTATGAAAAACAGATCCCTTGCAATCTATTTCGTGTTGTTCTTGTCACAATGATATGGTAGGCTAGAAAATGTGAAACCCATGTTTGCAAGAAGCTAACTTAGCCACATAATCTCACAAGTGGTAGCAACGATGACTCAATATTCATTTTATGTTAAAGATCGATAGACAACATCCTGTTTTCTTACTCTTCCATGAAATCAACAAATCTCCAACATACATATATATATATATATATATATATATATATATATATATATATATATATATATATATATATATATATATATATATATATATATAAACGCAATGGTGGATTTATGATCATGCGGATCACTATCTCAATCAACAACACTATAAGCATGGAGCTCAACAGAGGACATGGAAGGAAACACAAGGATGCGGAATTGAGTGTCTTGAAGATATCTCAAGATACGACTAACAACTCCCCAATAAACATTAGAAGGAGCAGTTACAATTTGGCTAACCATACGAACTACATGAGCTATATTCGGCTAAGTAATACTAAGATAAACCAAACTCCCCATAATGGTTTGATATGGATTCATTTTTTTTAAGAGGTCACCGTCAGCTAGAATATACTTTGTTTGGAACAAAATATAACCCTTCGGAGATTTAGCAACTTCAATCCCCAAGAAATAATGCAAGAAGCCCAAGTTTTTCATAGCAAAGTCATAAGCGAAATCACGCTTCAAAGACTCTATACCATCATGATCATCATGTTGAAGACATCTCTAGCCCAATAGAATCAATGTTATTATCTAGAAGAAGTTAGCATGTTCTAGAATGATCTGGAAGATTCTAGAACATTATGGAATACTATGGACGAGTCTAGAAGACGAAGAAAGACTCTAGAGTATTCTAGAATGACATGGAAGACCCTGGAAGGTTATGGATCATTCTAGAAGACATTGGAGCATTCTAGACCTCTCTAGAACATTATAGAACATTTTAGAAACATGTAGAAGTTTGTAATACATATAGAATACAATAGAAAGTTCTAGAATAGTCATGAATGTATGTAGATCTAGAACCTTCCTATATGGAGGTGAAAACACCTATAAATAGGTATGGAGCTCATTTGCTCCAAACCAATCCCGACATCCAAGTATCCAATAAAGCCTCAAAGAAAGCAAAGTGTGTAGTAGTCTCACAAAGTGTAAGTTCTTCTTAAGTGTCTTAATAAAAGTATTGTTGTTTCCCATATAAAGAGTCGTGTTCAACACATCACTGGTAATAATCATGTAATAAACATATAAAGATAGAAGGGTCTGACCTGCACTTGTACATACGAAGGGCTTTTTTGAGACCATACATGTAACATTCCGGAAATTCATAAGTAAAGTTGAAGGGCTAAAGGTGTAAATAAGAAGGTCGACTCGGTGAGTCGATGGATAGACTCGGCGAGTCGAGTCGCGTTACGGGTCGCGTGTTAAGTGACCAACTCGGCGAGTCACATGGGTGGAATCGACGAGTTGGTGTTGTGTGGAGAAAACCCTAATCCTGGGGGTTGAGCCCTATATAAAGAACATAATACCCTCTCCCTATCCTCTTTACTCTCCCTTGAAGTCCAGAAACCCTAATATTCGTTTGTGAGAGAATTAGAGAGCATTTGGATCTTGAAGGAGTGTTGTTGAAGAGATCTTTGAAGATTAAGAGGCTTGGAGCAAGGGGCTTTGCAAGGCTTTGGCTTATTCTTCTATTGGAGTCTTCTCTTGAGGTAATGATTCATTGCTTGAGCTGTTATCCATGTAGATCTATCATTTGTGGGATTTTTGGGAGTATATCTGTAACAGCCCAAAATCTCAAGTATTGTTAAATTGCATTTTGGGGTGTTTTAAAGGGGAGACTCGGCGAGTTGGAGCCAGACTCGCCGAGTAGGGTCGCAGAGTTGGTCGCGGGTTCGCGACTGGACTCGACGAGTCCAGGTATGGACTCGGCGAGTCGACGCTGTTCAGCAGAAACCCTAGCCGTTTCGTATTGGGTCGTATTTAAGGGTTGTTATGTCGTCATTTCACGTCTTTTGGCCGATTGTGGAGAACCCTAGACGGCTGTGGCATCTAGAGCAAGCTTGAAGGTCATTAGAGACTTTGAGGGAATTGTAGTGCAAGAAGAGGAAGGATTTTGGCCAAAGGAAGATCAAGGGGATCAAGCTCTGAAGTTTGAGGACACAGAGAGTATGTTTTCAGGTAATGTTTCGGATCATTCCTGTTATTTTGATGTGTACACGATTTTAGGGTTTGTGAAACCCATTTGGAGATTTGATGGATCATTATGTTGTTATACAAAGGTTTCTACCCTAGTAATAGGATGATTAGAGGTCCAGAAGTCCCATGAGTGTGTATCTCGGGGAAAAACGTATCTCAGGAAGCAGTTGGATCGACTGCATGGCGTGGACTCGCCGAGTCGGATGATCAGACTCGGCGAGTAGCTTGAAGATTCACTGGGACTCGCCGAGTTGTTCTTCAGACTCGGCGAGTGGAGTCGGGGTGGCCCCGCGATTCTTCCAGGAGTGACTCGTCGAGTCAAAGAGGATACTCGACGAGTAGAAGGGGAATCTTAGAGGATTGAAGGACGACCAGACTCGCTGAGTCGTCAGGGAACTCGCCGAGTCCAGTCGAGCTGACAATGGACTGTTGGCCAGAGTTGACCTGTGTGTAACGTTGTAGGGTCAGTTAGCGTGGGAGATAGAAGTATTAAAAAGAGATATGTGATGAGGCAGGGAGCTTGTAGCTCGGAGGATCAAGTGCAAGAGGTTTCAGGAGTTGCTATCTTCCAGTGTCCGCGAGGTGAGTCTTCTCACTATACTGTACCCGGAAGGGTTTGACTGTGTGACCGGAAGGTCGGATATGATATGTGATATGTATGCTATATGTGGTATGTTATATGTTATATGTGCTATGTATATTATGGGCCGGAAGGCGAATATGTTATGGGCCGGAAGGCGATATGATGTGTGATGGACCGGAAGGTCGGCGTGGGTAAGGCCGGAAGGTTTACCCAGCAGGGACGGAAGTCCCCTGAGACACATGGACCGGAAGGCAAAGTTATGTGGATCGAAAGATCCGGGCCGGAAGGCGATATTATGTGGATCGAAAGATCCGGGCCGGAAGGCGTATGTGCGTAAGGTATATTGGGGAACTCACTAAGCTTCGTGCTTACGTTGTTTATGTTATGTTGTTTCAGGTTCTTACAGTAACGCGGGATGGCAACGGTTCGATTGTACACACCGAAGAAAGAGTTGTGTTTTGGAGGATCCTGGTCTTTTATTATAATGAAAATGAAACTATATTTTGTAATTCGAATGTGAATAAGATTTTAAACAAGTGTTCTTAATATTAAATTGATTAATTAAATAAAAATTTTGTTTTTTGGAAATCTTGGTGTTACAAATTGGTATCAGAGCCTTGGTTTGAGGGATTCGGACGCGCCTACGGGTAAATCTGGACTCAAACTGAGGAAGTAAGAAAAAGTTTTCCAAATAAATGGTTTTCTAAAAGTGAATAAGAGTTCAAAGAGAAAGCAAGAAAGAGCAGTGTGTACAATCAGCCAGAGCCAAACGGTGATTTCCCAAAATACCCTTACTTTTGTATTATGAAATATCTGTTATGCACTTTATGAGATATCATTGCATGCTAGAGACAGGCTAGGTATTTCACATCTTAGGACTAGAGTGGCCTGATTTGTGATGCCTTAGTCTAGGGTTTGCTGTTATATGTGCGTTATGCTTTTGTGTGTATGTGATGAGTGAGAGTATCTAATTAGAACGCACAAGGGGTAAAGCTACGGGGTACAGAGGTACTTCCGAGGATGAGCCGAGAAGGTGGAGCTACCACAGATGGGAAGTCCTATGTATGCTTCAATGCTCGAATGCTGCTTGCTTTGTGCTTTGTGGAGTTGTCGATGATGGGAGTCAGCTACTAAGTGAGTATGACGATACTCAGGAGGTAGAGGGCTGGCATCATTAGGAACTCTTCAGCAGCTGATAGCAAAGAAGTGGGAGGACGGCGGAAGGGACTAGGGAGTAAACCTAGCCAGATGAGTGCGCGGGTAGAGTAGAAGATTTTGCTGGAAAGCGAGCACGCGCGATGAGATGGGTGAAAGAGCAGGTTTATCAGCTACTTAGGAACTTTGGGATGGTCCGTGTGGAAAGTATGGGTAGATGTGGCAGGTAGTATGGGCCCGTACTACTGAAAGCAGAGGACCCATACTTGATACAGGGGGCATTCTGAAGGTCCTAAGGAACAGATTGAGGAGTGATGTTATGGTTCGAATACCATACATCGGAGCGGATACAGAGTGATGTTATGGTCAGGGCACCATACATCGGAACAGAATGAGGTAGATGTTGTGGTTCGAGTGCTATACATTGGAGCAGGTTGAGGAATGGTGCTATGGTTCAGGTACCATACACCGAAGCATGTTGAGGAGGGATGTCATGGGATGAGTACCATGGTTCGTAGTGGATGATGCTTGCGGCTATCTTGTTATCCGGTTATCGATCGGACGAGCACGAGCGAGCGGGATGCGAGGATTCGCGAGATCCTGTGTGATGAGGTTGCTGCATTGTTGCGGGCTGAGTCGCCGGAATTGTTTGGGTCGATCAGGACCACTATGATTGAAGTAGTTTGGTGAGCGATATGCGGCTTTTGCAGAGACGGCTGCCGCGGCGGTTACAGCGGCTGTAGCAACGGCAAAGAAAGGGGTTAGTCGGGGTTTTCAGTATCGGGACTTCTATTATACGAAGCCTCCCACATTCGATGGAGTTCAGGACTCGATTGTTGCTATGAGGTGGTTATCAGACATGGAGGGGTGTTTCTCCACGAGTTTATGCCCTGCTGATCAGAGGGTGGGGTGTGCTCTGAATCTATTGAGGCTCGGGGCGAAGGATTGGTGGAGGTTGACCACGAGGTCATTTTCCGATGCGCAGAAGGCTGCGGTTTCATGGGATCAATTCAGAGGGATGTTCAGTACTCGCTATGTTCCGCGGGATGAAAAGGAGGAATTGGCTCGGAAGTTCTTTAAGCTGAAGCAAGATTTGGAGTCGGTGACTGAGAGCACCGGGATGTTTATTGAGAGGGCGATGTTTTGCCCTGAGTTCGCTTCGGAGCAGGTTCAGATGTCCCGATATCCGAGAATGCTCAAGGGGGGGGTATCAGACAGTTCGTGTCTGCGCAGAGACGCGAGACCGTGTTGGTATCGCAGGAGGCCGCCATGTGGCGTGAGTTAGAGGTTGAGTTGCAGTAGCGTGAGATGAGGCAGGCCCCGATGCAGTCGCAGCCGGCGCCGAAACGGTCCATGACCGTAGACGTTAGAATGGAGGATCGGAGCGGTCACACTTGTGGGAAGTGTGAGAGAGATGACACCGGAGCTTGTTGGCCCAATGGTGCATGCCGCAAGTGCGGAAAGGAGGGGCATGGTGCCCGGGATTGTCGGCAGTCAGTGCCAATTCGGGATTCCAGGAATTGTTATCAGTGTCGGCAGGTTGGACATTTGAGGGTCAACTGTCCACAGTTTTTGCAGGATCGGTGCAGGCTCTAGCACCGGCCACCTTGAGGAGTTCAGGAGGAGGACAGGATGGAGTAGAGTCCAAGGGCTCAGGGTTGTGCTTATCGGATTGCGGCAGAGGGAGACAGAGCAGTGTCGGAGGCAACTGCGGGTATGATGCTCTCTTGATGTCTTAAGTAGATTGCGTTGATTGTGGCGTATTGTTTGTGCTGGTAGTGTGGTTTTCGATGCGATATTCAACCTTTGGCAGGTTGTGGGTTTGGTTATGGGTTATTGCTTGGGAATTCCGTTGGTCATCGTTCGTGAGGTTGATAGTGGAGGTGCGGCACTGGGTTGAATGACGGGTAGCATCTGCAGTTGTGGAGTGGATAATTGAAAGATCGGATTCTTTTGAGCAGATTGATCAGGGAGAAGATGTGTTTTGCTGAGGGTTGCTTATGCTTGTGGGAAGCAGTCAGTGGGTAAATGTCCTTTTGTGCAGGATTGTTCTGAAAGGTCGTTAATGACGATCGGTGGCAGTTAGTCAGTGCTTTAGTGGGGGAGAATTGGAGAATTCTCCGGGAGATCGATGAGTATGTAAGGGTGCTTAGCTGTTGGGATTCAGCAGGGTTTGTCAGCGCAAAGTATAGGCCGACGAGAGCGAGTGTTGAGTATGCGGGGCGAGATACAGACCTAGGGCATTTGATTGTGGAGGCCTGAGAGGAGGTCGGGATTAAGCTTGAGTAAGTAATCGGAATTTTGCGATCAGAGTATTGGTACGTTTGAGGTACGTGATGGTTGTACTGCATTAATCCCACGGGATTATGTTGTGCATGTTTCTAGAGCTGGAACCGGAAGGTTCCCAGAGTTAGAACCTGAGGGTTCGTAGAGTTGGGTGTACGGACCCACAGAGATATAGCCTCGAGTGGCTAGTATGTGTTATGAGAGTCGGTCCAGTCATACTGGAGACTCTGTTGGTATTGCTGGTTTAGCTCGAGATTTGCGGATCGCGTATGTTGCAGTGTGATTGCATTGGAAGGTCTGGCCCCGGGTTAGTGATCTTGCTTAGCGGAGGCAGTGATTTTGATGAGTGAAGAGAGTGCATGAGATTGAGAGCCCTGCAATGAGAACCAGAGTAGGTGAATAGCAGTTACGCAAAAAGGGTGGTGTCGCTTGGGGCGAGCACCGTGGCACCGGTTGGAGTGGCATTATGTTCAAGAGAGTTCTGTGGAAAAGGAAAAGAGGAGGGTATGTAACTCCGAAGGGGGTGCAAGTTCACGAAAGTGAAAGCTGCAGAGCAGAGTTTTGGTTAGAGTATTTCGAGTATGGTTTTGAGCGTTGTGTCGCTGCAGTAGAGTAGGAACCCATTCGGTTGGAATGTCTGTTGAGGCTCAGAAGGGATGCAGGGAGAGAGAAAATTTTAAATTCGCAGTGTGAATCTGATCAGAGTGTAGGGTGGATGTAGTGGTTCATCTTGGGAGATGTTCGAGGATATCATCAGTGTATCGGGTCTTTCCACCTGCGGGTGTTGGGACTAGTTCAGTATGTGTATGTGATGGCAAGAGGGAACTTGTGAGAGTTGATCTGAGAGGGAGAACGGATCTCTCAGTCGGTCCGGAATGGGCAAAGTGGGCTTGGGATCGGGGATCCGGTGGTTCAGGGTTTCCTAACCCTTATGGCTTGAGTGATCGTTGAGATTTGGAGCAGAGTGCATCGTGGGTAATTTCAGATTTCAGAGAGTGACGAGCAGTTCAGAGTTCGTACTTAGTTGACAAAGCAGACTCAGCAGATTAAAGAGAGTTAGTGATCGTCTAGAGTTAACAGGAAAGTTATGCAGGCAGACGCCGTTACGAGTATGTGATTTAGGTCAGCGACTTCGTATTTCTGACGGGGTGCTTCGATTTAGGAAGAGGGGTAAATGAGGGGCCCCGGTATGTTGGGTCTTTTAGTGAAGGTGCGAAGGTAGGAAGGGTGGCCTATCGTTTGGAGCTGTCAACGGAATTGGGACGGATCCAGGACACTGGTATGTGTCGCAGTTGAAGTGGTGTATAGCGGATGGGTCAGCAGTGGTTCTGCTGAAGAACGATTGGGTGGATGCGAGCCTGTGTTACGTCGAGAGGCCAGTGGCCGTCGGAGATCGGAAGATCGAGCTTCTGAGGAGCAAGGGGATACTCCTGGTGTTAGTTCAGTGGCAGCATCCGGAGCTAATTTCAGAGTGAGACTTCGAGGGCGAAGTCTAATTCTAGTGGGGGAGAATTGTAACAGCCCAAAATCTCAAGTATTGTTAAATTGCATTTTGGGGTGTTTTAAAGGGGAGACTCGGCGAGTTGGAGCCAGACTCGCCGAGTAGGGTCGCAGAGTTGGTCGCGGGTTCGCGACTGGACTCGACGAGTCCAGGTATGGACTCGGCGAGTCGACGCTGTTCAGCAGAAACCCTAGCCGTTTCGTATTGGGTCGTATTTAAGGGTTGTTATGTCGTCATTTCACGTCTTTTGGCCGATTGTGGAGAACCCTAGACGGCTGTGGCATCTAGAGCAAGCTTGAAGGTCATTAGAGACTTTGAGGGAATTGTAGTGCAAGAAGAGGAAGGATTTTGGCCAAAGGAAGATCAAGGGGATCGAGCTCTGAAGTTTGAGGACACAGAGAGTATGTTTTCAGGTAATGTTTCGGATCATTCCTGTTATTTTGATGTGTACACGATTTTAGGGTTTGTGAAACCCATTTGGAGATTTGATGGATCATTATGTTGTTATACAAAGGTTTCTACCCTAGTAATAGGATGATTAGAGGTCCAGAAGTCCCATGAGTGTGTATCTCGGGGAAAAACATATCTCAGGAAGCAGTTGGATCGACTGCATGGCGTGGACTCGCCGAGTCGGATGATCAGACTCGGCGAGTAGCTTGAAGATTCACTGGGACTCGCCGAGTTGTTCTTCAGACTCGGCGAGTGGAGTCGGGGTGGCCCCGCGATTCTTCCAGGAGTGACTCGTCGAGTCAAAGAGGATACTCGACGAGTAGAAGGGGAATCTTAGAGGATTGAAGGACGACCAGACTCGCCGAGTCGTCAGGGAACTCGCCGAGTCCAGTCGAGCTGACAATGGACTGTTGACCAGAGTTGACCTGTGTGTAACGTTGTAGGGTCAGTTAGCGTGGGAGATAGAAGTATTAAAAAGAGATATGTGATGAGGCAGGGAGCTTGTAGCTCGGAGGATCAAGTGCAAGAGGTTTCAGGAGTTGCTATCTTCCAGTGTCCGCGAGGTGAGTCTTCTCACTATACTGTACCCGGAAGGGTTTGACTGTGTGACCGGAAGGTCGGATATGATATGTGATATGTATGCTATATGTGGTATGTTATATGTTATATGTGCTATGTATATTATGGGCCGGAAGGCGAATATGTTATGGGCCGGAAGGCGATATGATGTGTGATGGACCGGAAGGTCGGCGTGGGTAAGGCCGGAAGGTTTACCCAGCAGGGACGGAAGTCCCCTGAGACACATGGACCGGAAGGCAAAGTTATGTGGATCGAAAGATCCGGGCCGGAAGGCGATATTATGTGGATCGAAAGATCCGGGCCGGAAGGCGTATGTGCGTAAGGTATATTGGGGAACTCACTAAGCTTCGTGCTTACGTTGTTTATGTTATGTTGTTTCAGGTTCTTACAGTAACGCGGGATGGCAACGGTTCGATTGTACACACCGAAGAAAGAGTTGTGTTTTGGAGGATCCTGGTCTTTTATTATAATGAAAATGAAACTATATTTTGTAATTCGAATGTGAATAAGATTTTAAACAAGTGTTCTTAATATTAAATTGATTAATTAAATAAAAATTTTGTTTTTTGGAAATCTTAGTGTTACAATATCTAGTGCTATCTTGTGTTTGCTGTAAGATCTGAGGTTGTTACCTCAGATCTAAGTTGTTAATGATCCAGAAAGCCATAAAGTCTATGCCCAAGAGTTGCTGGTGAAGTTCTTTTGTCCCAAACCTTAGCCCAAGAGTGTATTATGCTTAGATCTCCTTGGATTCACGTAAAGTTTGCCAGTTTACATGATGGATGGCTTGTAGAAGAGTAGATCTATAGATTGGAGACCCTGCATGGCTTGGAAAGCCTCTGTATGGGTTAAGAGCTAGTGGTACTCGGTGAGTCACATGGGTGTACTCGGCGAGTTGCTTGAAGATAGGCAGTAACTCGACGAGTTGGTTGAAGATAGCCTTGGACTCAGTGAGTCTGTTCTTGGACTCGGCGTGTCTGGTCGTGAGGTCCTCACCTTTCCTGGTTGAGCTGTGAATCGGTGAGTCGAGGGACGACTCGGTGAGTTGAGCAGGAAGTGACTCAGAGTTCGTGGGACTCGGCGAGTCTTTGGGCGACTTGGCAAGTTGGGTCGCAATATGGGAGTTTTCAAAGCCTAGGGACTCGACGAGTCAGCAGGCTGACTCGACAAGTAGAGCCAGTCAGGAAGTTTGACTTTGACTGAGGACTTTGTCTTTGACCAAGGGTTGACCAGCTGACTTCCAGGGGTAATTTGGTAATTATTGGTATTTATTGAGTTCAGTCTTTTGGTATTATCAGTGGTGGAGTTCGTGTCGGAGATTGGAGCAACTTGATCTTATCTTTTCAGTTAGCAGTTGCGAGGTGAGTTATCCTCACTATATCAACAGGGTCTAAGGCACCAAGGCCGGCCCTTTATCGGATTGTAATCCGGGTATCATTGTTATGTTATTGCTTTGCTATGTTTGCATCCTGGTTGTTAGGATGGTATATGTTAGAGACCTGGTTAAGGTCAGTATCCTGGTATATAGGATGATGCTATGCTAGTGACCGGTTAGGTCGGTATCCTGGTTAGGATGATGTTATGTTATGTGATCTGCTAGATCGGTTTGATTGGATGCGAATTCTTATATGATTGTATGTTTATGTGCACATGGTTGTTGTACTCGGGTTGGGTTGAGGCGGGTCCTGCTTTGTGCCGCAGGACAACATACCCAGGGCAGACCTGTTAACCTGAAGGCCCAACGAGTGGTCTGGATAGGCTGTAGGCCCCGCAAGGGCAGACCAGATGTGCCGAGGCTCGGAGAGTGGACCAGGCCGACTGAAGGCCCGATGCGGGCGGACTAGTCATACTGTAGATTCAGAGAGTGGACCAGGTGGGTTGAAGGCCCGGTGCGGGCGGACCAACCACACTGCAGACTTGATGGATATGGCTAGACTCAGAGGGTGGACCAGGTGGACTGAAGGCCCGGTAGGGCGAACGAGTCACACAGTAGAACCGAAGTGCATGGCTGTTCTGTTCGGTTATGATATGTTATGCGTGGTATATGTGGTTGGTATTTTGGGGGTATCTCACTAAGCTTTCGGGATTATAGTTGTGGTTTAATGTTTTTCAGGTACTTTAGGAGATCGTGGCAAGGCGAAGGCGTGATCGTACCGCTCCTCATGTTTATGTTTTACGATATGGTTCTGGGAAGACTCTGATAATAATTGTATTGAAAACCTCTTTGTAATGACTTAACGAAACTGGGTTGTTTTTGAAAAGTTTAAATTGGCTTGAATTTTTGGAGTGTTACAATAGAAAAGCTTTGTGATGTATTGATATTTACTTTATAATTCTACTAAGAGATCTAGTCTCCTAAATAGAAGTTAATCATTTCTGAATATTAATGTGATCTTATGAAAAATAGTTTAAGTAAATATTCAACAATCAGATAACTGAGACATATATTTAGACATTCTAAGTTTAAAACATACATTGTTCAAAACACACATTGTTTTACAATACAAGAACTTTATGTTCTAAGCATAAATAACAAACTAATCTTCTAGAGTACCATTCCAACTTACTTTTGCTCAGATGGTTACTCTTCTGCAAATATCTGGAAGACCTTTAAAAATATTAGATTTAACATGTAAGTACCAAGTACTTGAGTGTTATATGAAAAGTAAAAATTATATCTAGTAGAATTGGTAAGTGCAACAATTGATTTCAAGCACAAAGAGCATTCCCACACTTTAAATGAACCTATTTATAAAGTTTAGGTTGATGAAACAACATATGTGCCCACATAATGTGGTGTTGGTTTGGAGATATATGTTAGGAAGAAGAAAATTGACACGCTACAGGTAATTTCAATCTGTGAACTGAACATGGTATATTTTTCATGGTTTCTGAACTTCTCTAGCTTAATGATTCATTCAAAATTTGCCAATGCAACCAGAACTCCATTTTGAAGAGTTCAATCATCCCAATCTTATCAAACTCTTGGGATATTGCTCGTATTTTCAAGAATTTTATCATTTTTACGAGATCATTCATGAGATAAGTTTACATAAATATCTTTTTGGAGATAAGTATATATCCAAGTTATAGTTTTGAAGACCATTGAGACTGAAATCTCACAAAGTGGACACACTTTGGTGAACCCTGCTGAATAGTAACTTCTTAATAGTACCCTGCTTTTAGGTTGCTCAGGCATAGCCTTCTCATTACCACATATAATATATTCCATCATATACACAGATCCATGTACAATGTCACACTACTAGAAAAAAGGCCTTTTACGACGCGCAAACAATGACACACAGTGATAGAGGACACGCATTTGTGCGTGCCCTACAAACTAATGTTAGTTTTCCAAAATTTTAAGGATAAAAGACACGCATTTATGCGTGCCCTACAATTAGTGTCAGAAAAGAAAAAAAATAAAAATGCGGAGGGCGCCTTTCATAAAACGTGCGTCATCTAAATTTGTCGCTTTATAATTTTTAAGTGAAACACGCCTTTTAGGCGGGAAATGAAATCGACCAAAATTACCCCCGCATTTGGATACACAAAATTAGAACCCCCCGCCTCTTCGACTTAGCAAGAAAAAGCCCTAGGTCCTTCATCATCATCTTCAGTAGTGAGAATACCTAGGTCGATTCTTCAGGATTCTCTCTTCTTCTGCTCCCCAATCTCCGATTCCACTCCGATCGAGATCTTCAACAACTTTAAACTTCTCTATGGTCCATCCAAGCATTCCTTCCACCGTTCCTTCCTAGAGAAAAAACAGGAACTTTGTGAGTTTGCACCATTATCTTTCTACGCTTAAACAACAATCGATTTCTAGGGTTTCTCTGACACTTTAATTTATGTTAGACTGATACATGAACTCTCACGCAAGAAAACCAAGAATGGAAGACACACCGGCAACCAACATCGGCGGAGACGCTCACCAGGAAATGATCGCAGCATTCTCAGAAATTACCTCTACTACCAAAGAAGAAGCCTCTTTCTTCCTCGAATCGCACAATTTCGATCTCGATTCTGCCGTCTCCACCTGCTTCGAAACCGCTGCTGCCGTAAAAGAGGCTCCTATGTCTGCCTTACCTAGTCGAAACCCTAACCGGCCTTCTGATACACATTCCCCTTCATTTTCTCCGTCGTCTTCTCCGTCTTGCTCCTGATCAGCCTCCCCACCTCCTGCTATTGGTTTACAAAATCCTTACAATCTACGATCTAGGAACACCGCTACAGATAAGAAACCATCAGGTAGTCGGTCTACTGGACGCATACGGACTTTCTCAGATCTGAATCGACAGGGCGATGACTCTGGAAGTGACTCCGATGAGCAGCAGAAGTATTATACCGGTGGTGAAAAGAGGTAAATAAGGTAGGGTTCATCCGTTTATTAGGTTTCCGTCCATGAGTTGATTGACAACGAAATTAGTGCAAACAGTACAAGATCTCTTTGCTAATATAATATTTATACATTCAATTGGAGTTCCATATCATAATCTACATTTGATTCATATTAACGATGATGTATCATGCATATTAACACATGATGATTGATTAGTTTCTTGATATTGGTTCTTTCACGATGATTCATGTTACAATTAGATCTTGATTGTGCTCTACTTCAATAATGTTCAAATGCTTCATCGAAACACAACCAAATCCAATAATCTGACATTTATTAATGATTGCAGTGGAATGCTTGTTCAAGATCCATCAAAGGTGAATGATGTGAAATTACATGATATGAGCTTATTGTGGCTTCAAACTTACAGAAACTGTCAAACTTGCAATGGAGGGAACGCCTTAAGATGCACCATGTGCAGAGGCACAGGGAAGGTCATATATCAGGTGAAAAACTACACATTAAGAAGGTATGTTAAAAAAATCTTTTATACTTTCTTGATTTCATTTTATAATCTTGATCTAATTATGTTAAAAACTTTCTTCTGAGTGAAAAAGCAACAACTGAAGCTATTGCAGATGCCATTGCTGAAAATAGAGCAAAGCTTGTTCATCTTCCAGCCACCATGGATCTTAATGTTCCATTGCCATCAAAAGACTGTGATTCCTGTGATGGATCTGTAAGCAATAAGCCACTAAACATAAAAATTAAATTTTATAAACTTTTTTACTTCTCTTCATGTAAACTAGCTTACTAATTTTTTGTAGGGTGTAATGAAATGCCCTAAGTGCAAGGATAAATTACAAGTTAGGATATCTGCTGATGATGTGAGTATTTGAACAAACTGTTTCTAGGCCATTTTCATTTACATATTTGAATAAAATTCACTATCAATATGTTCTCATAGTTTATTTCACAATTTATCAGTTAATGTTATATTTTATTTTTAACGAGACAAATAAATAAACTGTGATTTGTACAAGTTCTTAAACAAAGAGTAATGTGTTAGTTACTACTTACCAATTACTATCATCTCTTCTATACAAGTTCTTTAAGGTAATAATCATATAACACAAATTAATATTTACCATATTAAGAAAATTTTCATTTTTTTGTTTTTTGACTATTTGTATCTTCAATGACAGTTATGTATCAGAAACAGAGAGAATACATGTAATTCCATCACAAGTAGAACGCCATATAATTGCTGGTTTTTCTACAATAATATCTACAATAATATTTGCAATGTCATCCAAATACAAAACAATTTTCAAAATTTCACTGCTATAATGGGTAGATTTTTTAAAATATAATTGAAAGTATGATGTTATAACCGAGTAGATTTTTCTATATACAACACCTAAATAAGTAAAAAGTTGGAAGTAGAATGTTGTAATAGAAAGAAATAAAAGTAGGATGCTATAAAACACAATTCAATGAAACTGCATATGCTACACACATTATTATGTCTTGTGCTTCTTATGTAAACCAAATATTGCAGTGTAGGTTCTCAGTGATCCAGCTCAGCGAATGGTATATGATGAAATCCATGGATATGCTTTGACTGCAATAAATCCATTTTTTGATGATTCCTCTCCTAAGGATCATGTATTTGTTGATGAGTTTAGCTGTATAGGTATGTGTTCATGTTCTTGCTTTTACTACATTATGCAAGAAGGTTACTTTTGACATTTTGTAACATATGACATGTTTGGTTGCTAAATGACTGAAATACCTCTCTCTAAAACCTACTATTAACATATTAGTTTGTTAGTAGAATAATATCTCTACATAAACAATTAACTTTACTTGTCTAGAATATCTTGACATATAGTTAATTAATTAATTTATTATTGTTTATGATAGGCTGCAAAAATTGTGCCAATGTTTGCGGGCAGAAATTAAAGGACCATGTGCTCCTTGTTCGGGTATGCAGCAAGTCTCCTGACCAACCCAAAACATATGAATTTCAAGATGATCTTGCTTCATAGGAACATAAAAACTCTTTATTACAGCTATTCCAGCCCCACCATACTTGTTTGCGGAGCTGGAATATTGTGTTGTTGTGTCCCTGTTGTCAGGAAAGTTTTATGGAAGACAAACTAATCATGGGAAGATCCACAGAGTAGGATCAGTTGTGCCATCTCTTTTGAAACCTTTTAATTGATAACTGATTCCCAAATCACATAGTATTAGGTTATATAGTTAGGGATGATTATTTGTATTTGACATTTTAGTTAGTGCAATGAATTATCTTTCTTATTTATTGTATTTTATTTTGTATTTTGTATGACATTAACTTTTGTGCAATGGATTGTATTTTTTGTATATGGTATTTTATTTTCTATTATGAGACATGAAATGCAAATTTAATCTGAAAAATTAGTAAATCTATAAATAATTTTTTTTTAAAAAAAAATAAAAATTATGATACGCAAAAATGTGTGTCATCTTCATTTATGACATGGCCTTTCTTGACAGCGGCTTTAATGATACGCATTGCGTGTCATAAATGTGCGTCGTAAATGCGCGTCGTCTCTCGTTATGACATGGCCTTCCTTGACGCGCATTTGCGCGTCGTCTGAGCGTTTTACGACGCGCAATGAGCGTCGTAAAAGGCCTTTTTTCTAGTAGTGTCACTTTCTTGGAATGCACGATTGAAAATAGCACTAGGAGCAACTCAAGGCTTGGCTTTCTTACGTCTGAGGAAATATCCGGCGTATAATCAATTTATGACCAATCGAACTTGGTGGACACAGTAATTAAACTTCCTTTGATGGGCTTGCAATTTTCATCTCAATATTACATAAGTTTTAGTTTTCTTTTTCATGCTTATTTACAGGATTTCAATGTCCGACTTTCAGATTATGAAGTGGAAAACTTATTTGCCACACCTCAGTGACACTTTTACCAGGAATACTAAATTGATGGTATCGGCAAATGGTTGACTGAAGATAGTATGTTCTGATTTAAAAGCAAATATTTTATACATGGAGAAGGTCACTCATATGAGTACTCATTTACTCTCCAAAGGCTATAATCATGAGTTACTTGTGCTAGAGTGAAGAGTGATATTGATGCTTTAACATGTCAAACCACTTTGGCAGTTCCTGGATTGAAGAGTAAGAGTTATGCTTTTGGAGTGGTACTGCTCGAAAAATTAACAGGGATGAAGGCGTATGATGTGCAGAGACCCATCAGAATGTAAAATTTGGTGAAATGGAGTACTCGATTGCTAGCAAATGAGGTACAATTAAGAAATATTATGGACACACAACTTCAACATAACGGTTATACTCTAAAGGGAGCATTCAAGTTAGCGAAACTTGTTTGAAAATGTCTTAAAAAAAGTAGATGATTGCCCATCCATGGAAGAAATTGTGCAGGTCTTGTGTCGGTGCTATGAAGAGGAAATCAAATTAGGTGTGGTCCAACATAATATATAGATTTGATTTTTGTAAATAAATCTAAGAATATAAGTGTATGATGTTGGAAATCTTTGAAGAGTTCAAGCCTTCAGCTCCCATTGTGTTCCTTTACATTTTTGGTGAAACAGACCCACCCATAACATATCTTTTCGAGCTCGTGTGATTTATATTGTGGAGATGTTTCAGAAGCCGGGCATAACTTTCTTATCATTCTAGAGCTGAAGCTTCAAAAACAGAAGCTTTAATACTATTTGATTTACCAATTATCTTTATAGATTCACTTGATTAAGTAAGATATAACCTATACCTTGATCTCTTCAGATTGACCTACATATGATATGTTTTTCTATCATTTTCCATTTTTCATATACAGGTTGTGACCTCAAGTATCCATTTTTCATATACGGGTTGTGAACTCAAGTACGCTACTAGTAAAAAATGGAGACAAAATAAAGCTAGGAATTCATTATTATGAGTGAAAGTACAATTACAAAGGGAAAGATTAAATAAATAGCAAAACTAATTAGGTTAAACCTAGCTAAAGTGCTAAACTTGGGTCAAATAAAAAACACCCAAAAACTTGTTAAACTAACATCAGTCCTCAAACTCACAATGCGACAAAAATAAGCATCGAGAGTAGAAAAATATTAAAATTAAGCAGCAATCAACGCTTCCGTAAACATATCAACAGTGTATAGGGTGGATGGAACATGAGGTAGATAAATAGTCCTCAATTGAAAGTGGTGATGAGTGAAATGACAATCAATCTCAATATGTTTTGTTTGCTTATGGAACACCGAATTCTTGACAATCATTATCACACTATGTTGGTCCCAAACCAACTCAACAAGAAATAAATAGAATATAAGCAATAACAAAAAAAGGATTGGAACCAAAGTCTTATCGACTAAAAGGTTTCAATAGTCCAGAGGTAATCGGATAACAGACTCTGACTATGTACGCACTCCTGATCGAATACCCTTACACAAAGGAGCATATATATATATATATATATATATATATATATATATATATATATATATATATATATATATATATATATATATATATATATATATATATATATAACACTCGGTGCATGTAGGTATTTTAGATAAGAATCCTCATTTTTGCAAAGGGACTCGATGAGTTGGAGGCCCCAAACTCCTCAAGTAGAAGTGGGAATTTGGATGTAGGTAAAGAAACCTACTCAACGAGTTGAGGAGCCCCAACTCGACGTGTAGGACTGCCAGAGTGAAACCCTAATTTTTAGGGGTTGCACCCTATTTAAGGACCTTAACACCACATTATGGCCTCCCTCATCACCTCCCTTAGTCCCAGTAAACCCTAATTCGTGAGCTTGATCCTCTTGAGTGTGTAGGAGTGAAAAGAGAGTGGTTCTTTGGTAATCTCTTGAAGAAGTTGAAGTTAGAGGTTCTTGGTTCATGGAAGGAGCTTTGGATCTAGGGGTTACTCTGTTAAGGCAACCATATTAAGGTATAAAGTCTATATCTTGACTATTCATTTGCTAGATCTCTCCTTGGAGGATTTTGAGGATTTTAGTAGCTTGTTGTGGAACCATTCATGGATGCATGCATGTTTGGGTTTTATGACTTCAGATGTGGACGTCCATGGCCTTATGAGACTTAAAGTTGCCAAGTTTATTGAGTATTGGCCATTCTCCGTGCCTTAGATCTCTTTTGGAGCTTAGATTTGGTGTTCTTAGCTTCTTGACACCATGCATGGATGTAAAGTTGGTAACTTTACATGATATATCGACTTTAGGGGACTAGATCTATGGTTTGGAAGTGTTAGATTCAACAGAAAGCGACTTAATGGATTAAGACAAATGGGACTTGACGAGTTGTTCATACGACTCGACGAGTTTGATCGTATACCCCCAACCTTTTCTGTTACTGAGCAAACTCGTTTACTCTAGGAGATGACTCGGTGAGTTGGCCAGGGTTTTGAGTTTTGAAGAGTTAAGGACTCAACTAGTCCAAGGAAGGACTCGACGAGTTCTAGAGAAGAGTCTCGATTCTGTTATAGAGAGGAACTCGTCGAGTTGTGGAAGAATTCGACGAGTTGGATCGTAATTTAGGGTTCCTGATTCATGGAACTCGACGAGTTGATCGACCAACACGATGAGTTGAGTCAACCATAACGTTGTGTTTGACCAGAATTTTGACTTTGAGGTGGACTTTGAACAAGGTTGACTCTTGAAAGGTTATGAAGTACGTAATGGATTCTAGAAGGTTGTCCAATGTAAAGTTTGGGCCCAATTTAGAAAATTGGGCCAATAGGGGGCCATTAGTGGGCGTTTATGGTTTTTGAAGTTTTAGACTTGATTGGTTTTAGACCAGCGCCTTAGTTTTGTATCCTATTGGACCAGGGGTAAAAAGGTCATTTTACCCCAAATATATTATGAATCATGGTTTAGGACCAAATTACTAATTGGGGTGATGTTGTGGTATTGATAGCTCAAGGAGTTACCAGGACAATAGTAAGGAATCCTTGCAGTGGACTTCAGCAATACGAGGTGAGTTACCTTCCAGTAGAAGTGGGTCAAAGGCACCAATGTCGGCCCACTAGTAATTGATTATAGTTGAGATGATTGTCTTTGTGATAATTTTCTGGTATGCCAGTATCGGTTATGCTTTATGTGCTAGTATGTTATGACATTATGTGGTAGTGGTAGGAAAAGGACTAGTCCCCGGTTATCGGCTGTAAGGACCAACAGGGTAGGTCGGGCATCTAGATAGGCCTGACAATATGTTATGCTATGTTATTATGTAGTAGTGGTAGGGGTGAAATATTCCCTGTAACTGGTTGAAATAAACCAGAGGGTAGGTCGGGCACCCAGATATGTCTGGCAGGGTAGGTTGAGCACCCATATATGCTTGATAAGGAGTAGGTCGGGCACCCTCGCATGCTTGACAAGGGACGATTGAGCACCCATATATGCTCAGTAGGGTAGGCTGGGCACCCATATATGTCTAGCAGTATGTTTATTGTATGGTATGTGGTATGATGGGGGAACTCACTAAGCTTCTTGCTTAGGGTTTTTCAGTTTTGGTTTCAGGTACTTTGTTTTCAAAAGAAAGGAACCAGCGGTCACAACGCATCACACTATGTTTTTCTCACATGAGATCCTTGGGATTACACTATGATATTGGTTTATGATAACATGTTTTGATTATTGACACTTTGGTTTTGACAAGAGATGTTATTATGGATTTTTTTCTTATATTCTTGGTTTTATCATAACTTAATCAAAAATGGAATTTTTGGTCTTCAATTTTGGGATTTTATAAGTTGGTATCAGAGCCTTGGTTTGAGTAATTCGAGCACATTCTCAAGTGTGTTTGAACTTAAAATGAGGACTTGGTATCAAAATTTTCAAAAGAAAAATAATTTAATAAAATAAATTCTTAAAAGAATTTGGAAAGAGAAAAAGAACTTTGAAAAGAACAAGATGTATGATGCGTGCAATCAACCAGGCTTAATTAAGTTTTCCCCAAGATACCCTTACATTTTATGTTATGTTATGTTATGATACGAATTGAAAATATGTCAACTACATGATAGATTAGGGCTAAAGATCTAGGAAAGATGCCTTATATGCCTATTATATGTGCTTGTAGAACTGCATGCTACTACTGATTAGTTAGTGATAGGATGGCATGTTTAGGTTATTTCTGATTGTATGAGCTTTAGAATCTCATGCCAGTATAGATTTCTGATAAGAGGATAGAATGATTTGATTGGATCATTTTGGTTAGATTTTCCATTTTCTGAATGTTGCTTGCTTTGTGCTTTGTGGGACACATGGTAATGTGAGTTATCTACTAAGTGAATATGCTAAGTCACATAGGACACATGCTAGATAATCTCAGAGTGATGGACTTGACCGTATTGTGCAGCTATCGTTTGAGTCTAACCGTTGTAGGGATGAGTCTTTTTGCTTGAAGGATTATCTGATCTCTGTTGCATGTGGCTATATTCATGAGGTAGTTAGTTGACTTTACTGGGAATCTTTTAGCAGCTGAGGACTGGGTAGGTTTGAGAACATAAGAAATACTAGGATATGCTTCAGAGGGGTAGTAATGAGGTATAGTGATACTTGGGTGCATCAATTTGAAGAAGTGACTTGGAGGATATGGGAGGATTGCTGAGGAAAGTATGGATAGGTGTGGAAGGTAGTATTGGGCCTGTACTACTGAAAGCACATGATCCATACTCAAATCGGCAAGAGTTTTGGAGAACCTAAGAAGCTTTGGGGAGGAGAATCCATGAGTATGTTTTGATCAGCGGTTTTGTGCTTTTTCAGTTTGGAGATGAGCACTCAGGGAGGTGATTTTGGTTTAGGTTCTGAAACAAATGCAGGTGCGGAATCGATCAGCGAGCAGATGTGGGAGTTCCTTTCGTTGGAGATTACCCCCAGTATGTTGGAGTAGACCCCTATAATCTTTGGTTCGGTCAAGGTGGGGATTTTGGAGGTATTGGGTAGTCGTCTCAGGGCCTTTCAGGCCGAGATGGTGACAAGGCAGTTGGGGGCTCATCTGGAGCCCGAAGCTTGTGGATCTCAAGAATCCTTCTGGATGGAGGATCCTATTGTTGGGTCGAGTCATTTGGGATCAGAGGTGGATTATGCACCTTGTCTTTAGGAGAGTCTACCACATGATTGGATCACTGTGGATGTTTTGCGAGCCCTTCGCGAGGAATGGCCTGGTATCATTAGTTAGATCATTGATAGATTTGTTGTCAAATTAGAGGAGCGGGCCGCACTCTCATGTGCTGCAAGTGCAACTGGTGGGGCCGTTAGTGAAGGAAATGTGAGTTTGGAATCGCGGATCAGAAAAAGCAAGTGGACACCTATCTCAGGACGATTGGAAGGAGGTGGAGGGTCCGACTTGGCCGAATCAGGTGGGGGATCCCATGGGTTTACTTGTCACAAGTTTAGGTGTTTCAAGTATAGACAAAGATGGCATGTGCATCGAGATTGTATGAAGGATCAGATACGTTTTCATTATCACCAGCCAAGTCATTTCAAGTCCTGCTGTCTTGCTTGGGTGGCGGAGAGAGTTTAGGTTCCAGTGCCCATCATTCAACAGAAAGTCAAGATCGAGCCATAATAGATCGCAGGTATGTAATCTGAACTCCCCTTTCTGTAATAATAGTATTGTACCTACTTTGGAATCTCACTGAGTTTTAGGTAAGTGTATCTATGGGTCTAAATCCCTGCTTGCATTTAGATATTTATATTTTCAAGAAATGTCATATGCCAATTGCATACCATGAATTATAAATAGTTAGTGAAAGGTCATCCCCTTTTGCTAGATCGGGATGTTCCGTGTCGTTGGGTCGTGTTTTGTACTAAGTGTTGCGTCTATTGGGCTCGTTAGCTAGTCCATTATGTATCTCCGGTATGGGCTTGTCCATCCATGAGTTTTGTAGGGTTTAGTATATATATAGGTGCTTGCATGCATCTTAGAAACTAACGATAGAATAGAACGATCAGAGTATTATTCAGCAAGTTTGTTATTATCGTTCTTGTAACCCTAAAATCCTCTACAGCGGAAGTTCTTAGTCGAGCTCTGCTGAGGATTGTTTGATCTAATCATTCGACACATCTTGATCCATACTTGTGTTATTTATTGCTTTTACATTCATCGCATTACCTGTTAAGAAGATCTAATCAATCATTAAGTTTGTTTATAACTTAACAATTGGTATCAGAGCGGGAGGCTGTGTAATTCATACACATCTTTTCTGTGAAAAAGGTTGCGATTAGGGTTATTCTGTATTAACTAATATTTATTGAGCCGTCATCCCATAATTGACGTAACTCAGCATTTATTTGTTTTCCCTAATTTAATATATTACAAGTCTGATCTTTCAAACAGGTTATACGATCAAGCATGGATGAGTCACAATCAAATCCCATTAACATCTCAAACAGCATCGGATCAACAACGAAGATTCCCATCCTTTACACCCAGGATTACGAAGTCTAGGCACATCACTTTGAAGATTATGTCATTGGATCTGAAGACAATGGATATCTTATTTGGGAAGCAATCGTGTCTGGACCATTTGCTCATTCAGCAACGTCAAGAATCATTAAAACTCAGAAAGAGTATAATGATCTGTTGAAGGACATAAAAGATATTGCTCAAGACGAAAAAGATAAATTTCAGTGCAATATTAAAGCATTGAGACTAATCAGATTCACTCTTCAATCTGATACTTTTAGGCTAGTGAGTTCATGCAGCACTGCTAAAGAAATATGGGATAGGCTACGAGAGCTATATTCCACAGACGAAGATCTGGAGCATTCCATTCAAACCTTACTTTTGTCTGAGTTTGGTGAATTTAAGCAGAATCCCGAGGAAACTGTTACACATACGTTCGATCGCTTCAATCATCTTCTCATTAAGATGATTAAACACGATATTGAAAGGAAGTTGATTAAACAAAAAGTTACGTTTTTAAATGGTCTTAGATCTGAGTGGAGAGCGGTTGTGTCCACTGTTAAAGCCCATGAGCAATTCAAATCTTACTCATTGGCAAAGCTGGTAGGGATTTTGAAATCCCAAGAAAAGATTGTCTTGCAAGAGAAAAATGTGGTTTCAAGCTTGGGATCATTGGCCCTTCTGTCTAAAAGCAAAAGTGTGGTGGAAGATGAAGACCTTAACTTAGAAGACTATGACCTTACCTCTGAAGATTATGCAATGATGGTGTCAAACCCAAAGAGGTTCATTAAGAAAAGGTTTCCTACCAATAAGAACTGAAATTGGCAGGGAAGTTATAGTTCTGAAAAAGTCAGGGAAGAACCGAAGGTAGAAGAACCAAAGAAAGAACCGAAAGTTGAAGGAGATTCGGGTGTGAACTGTTACTACTGTGGAGGAAAGAACCACTATGCCAAAGACTGTGTCCTAAAGAAAATGGCAGAAAAGGATGAGGAGAAAGATGAAGAAGCTGTGTTGATGAATAAGTTGGAAGAGATCAAGAGAAAGAAAGTTGTCACTAACCCTTCAATGAATGCTTTAATTGAGCAGGGTTCGGTAGCGGATGATGAGTTCGGTGGCGTGGAGGTCTGGTCAACCAACTCTGAGGATGATGAAGTCAGGAAGCCATCTCATGGAAAGGCTTATGTTGCGAAAGGCGAAGGAAGCGGTGGAAAGTGCTTGATGGTGTCGGATGTATCACAAATGAGGGGATACAACACTGACGGTGGGAATGAAGACACGAAGGAGCGAGAGGACTTGTGCTTCACAGCAAAACCTCTCAGCATGCAGTTTAATGAGCTTGATGAGTTAATCAAGAAGGTACAATCCATTTTTGTTTCATTCAAAGTCCCACAAAATTCATATGAAAAAGAATTAAAAAATGTAAATTCAGGAATCTCTCATCTAGATAGCAGTTTAACTCAAACACGGGTCACCAATTCTAATCTAACTGACGAAATAAGCAGGGTGTCTTCAAAGAGTGAGGAACAGAGGATGTGGATAGAGCTGAAGGAGTCGGAGTTGATCAAATCCAAAGACGAAAACATTTATTTACAAAGAGACAATTTAAAACTTTTGAAACAAAGAAATGTGTTTTGTTTGATTGCTAAGCGTCTTTATTCTAACATCACTCAACTTCATCTTAAATGTGAAATAGGACAGAAAATTCATCGCATGATTTTGACCTTCCTTGAGTTTAAGGAAGATGAAATCGACGTTGAAGCATACAATTGCGAAAGTGTAGTTTCGTCTGAGTATGTAAATCCGACTTATATGTATGGTCTAGACAAAATCGAATCTTTCATAAAATCCAAGGACCATAAGGACATGCTGAAAAATCTTTTGGATGAAAATGATAAACTGAAACTAAGGACCGAAACCATACAAAAGTTTGACTCATTGAATGCCAACTTGAGCTCAGAAAATAAAATTGATGTTGAAAATGCATCTGAGCTTAATGAGGATGATGATATGAGTGAAATTTTTGTAGAGGATGAAGTTGACTGTTCTGAGTTTGTCAAGAGCGAACCCGAAAACCACAAAAATCTTATTTCAGAAAATTCTGTGGAGTTTGCTCGTTTGTCCCAACAAAAGTCCCCGATCCTTGAAGAAAAGGCTGTTGTATACCAAAAGGTAAGGACGACTCCAAATCAGGTGTATAAGGTCACAGGTGTAACCGAACATCAGACAGCCGAACTCACAGCCATTGTACACGAAGATAATGCTGATGGTTGTGATGAGTTCTTCTGGTCCGCCCCTATCGACAATGCTGACGAAACCGTTGGTCTGTCAGAAAGGACGTCCTGGAAAACCAAAGGCAGATATGTGCCAGAGCCTTTGAACAAGCCTGATAACTTCGACATGCCAAGTACTGGTGGTACAAAAGATGTTCCTGAAGAAAAAGGAGTTTCTGCAAAAGAAGTCACTCCATCAAGCGAAACATCATCAGTTCAAAGTGAACCGACTGACAAAAAGCAAAAGCAAAAAGGCAATATCCATCGACAGCCGAAGCAAGTGAAGAATCAAAAACAACAACGGAATCATAGATACAAGAAGAATCTCTCTAAACGAAAACAATTTTGGCAATCTCAAAACGCCCATTTCTCTTATCATGACATAAATTCGAAGTCAGAGAAAAGTGCTGTTAGACCGCAAGAAAGTAATAACAACCAAAAGGAGAGGTTCGGTTCTGAGGATCATAACAACCAAAAGAACAAGTTTGGTTCTGAAAAATATGACAACCGAAGACAAAGGTTCGGTTCAGAGAACACCAGCTACCGAAAGCATAGGTTCGGTTCCGAGAGAAAAAGCGACCAAAGTTCTAGGTTCGGTCCCACTAATGATCAAAAACAAAAGAGTCACTTAGAACATCAAGTCAAGAAAACATCTCAGTCTAAATTCTCTCGTTCTAATTCCTCTAATTCTTCTAATTCCTCTAAACCTCAATCTAAATCCAATTTTGTTCAAACTCAAAATCCAAAATCTTCCATAGATTTGAAAGGAAAATCGAAGATTTCCTCAGTCAAGACAGATCAAAATCATCCCATAGTCCAAATACCTAAACCTGAATCCAAACCGACAATAACAAATCCCAATAAAATTAAGGTTTTCACCATTAAAAAGAAAGATGAAACAACATTAATAAAAAGAACATATCTTGTTGACATCTCTCTTACTATTCCTGTACCTGTGAAAGGCTCACGTGGACCCAAGAAACTTTGGGTTCCTAAATCTGCTTAATTTTTGCAGGTTATCAGTGACGAGCAGTTTGACGAAGAATGGTATATTGACAGTGGCTGCACACGTCACATGACAGGAAGGAAGGAAGAGCTGAGGGAATTTCGGTCTCTTTCAAACGGTGGAAATGTCAAGTTCGGGAACAACTCTTTCGGCATGATAAAAGGCTATGGAATGATAACAAATGGAGATTTTTCGATTAGAAAGGTTGCATACGTTGAAGGATTGCAACACAACCTCATCAGTGTATCTCAGCTCGTTGGAGGTATCGGTCTCAAGGTCTCATTCGACGATGAGGGTTCAGAGATAATAGAGAAGAAAACGAAAAGAGTTATTCTCAAATCAGAGCACAAAGGCGAAATGTTTCCCCTGAATCTCAAACCCATAAAATGAAATCTAGCTATCTGCCTCTTATCCAAAGCACAATCTGACGAAAGTTGGCTGTGGCACCAAAGGCTCTCTCATCTCAACTTCAAGGTTATCAACAAACTTGTCACCGGAGGTCATGTTCGAGGTCTTCCATTGCTCAAATACGATCGAGAACATTTATGTGTTGCGTGTGAAATGGGAAAGCAGAGTCATCAAAGTCACCCATCGATTATAAACACTAAAGTTGTTGAACCACTAGAGTTAATTCACATTGACTTGTGTGGTCCATCATCTATCGAAAGAATCGGCGGTAGCAAGTATATTCTTGTCATTGTTGATGACTTTTCACATTTTACATGGGTGTTCTTTCTGAAGCATAAATCTGAAGCAACTCTCAAGCTAAAGATGTTTATCAAGCAGGTTGAAGTGCAGCTGAGGAGAGTCGTTCGCAACATTAGAAGCGATAATGGGCTAGAGTTCAAAAATAAAGAATTCGAAGATTTCTTGGCCGAAAAAGGAACCAGTCACAACTTCTCAACTCCCTACACCCCACAACAAAACGGGATTGTCGAAAGACGAAACCGATCTTTGTGTGAGGCGGCCCGAACCATGCTAAGTTTTGCTTCTTTACCTTTATAATTTTGGGCTGATGCTATTGCTGCAGCATGTTTTATGCAGAACAGGTCCTATCTCAATAAGTTCTTTATTCTCACTCCGTATGAGATCATCAACAACAGGAAGCCAAACGTCAAATTCTTCCATGTATTCAGCTCACGGTGCTTCATCTTCAATTCTAAAGAACATCGTAACAAGTTCGACGTCAAAGCCGATGAAGGAATTTTCCTAGGATATTTTCTCACTTCGAAAGCCTATCGGGTATTAAACAAGCATTCAAGGAAGATAGAAGAAACTTATTATGTGACTTTTGATGATAGCTATGTCAAAAAGCTAAAGGCCACTGAAGACATAGTTGGAGAAATTTTTTCTCAAACGGGCCAAGTCACAGCCTCAATCGCAAATCTATTTGAGAAGTTTGTTGAGTTATTCGATAAACCAGAGAAGGCTACTCTCTCGGAAGCCAGTGCAGCAGACAACAAAGTAGATCATCTGAAGCAACTCATCGAAGATGCTGCCAAGCAAATGAATGAAGGAGGATCAAGTCCAAACGACCCTCCACAACACGACACTTCAGTTGAAGGGGAGGATCCACCTTCTTCATCACAGCCGGGCTCACATGTTGAGGGGGAGAACTGTTCTCCATTTGCTCCCGAAAGCCCAGCTGTACCCGAAAGTCCTGTGGTACCAGAAAGCTCGACACCACCCGAAACTCCTATAGCTCCGGAAACTCAAGATACACCGGAAAGCTTATCTGTTGAGGGGGAGAATGCAGATGTCTTATGACGATGATAGTCAATCTGAACTAGAAGAGCTGGTAAATGCTGAATTGGATCCATCTTATGATCCAAATTACCCTCCTCTTGTCAAATGGACCAGAGATCATCCTGTTTCACAGGTTGTCGGTAATGTCTCTGAAAAAGTCCTGACCCGATCACAACTAAAGGCAAAGCAAACTTCCTTATTTTCAAAAGTAGAGTTCTGTATGTTTAACTCCTTCGTCTCAAAAGTTGAACCAAAGACAGTTAACACTACTTTTGATCACTCCGATTGGGTTCAAGCTATGCAAGACGAACTTAATGAATTCGAAAGAAATAAAGTTTGGCGCCTCATTCCAACTCCTCAAGATGCCTTGGTTGTTGGTCTCAAATGGATCTTTAGAAATAAGATGGACAAGGAAGGCAATGTGATAAGAAACAAAGCTCGTCTAGTGGTGAAAGGATACTGCCAGGAGGAAGGAATCGACTATGAATAAACTTTTGCTCCTGTAGCTAGGCTGGAATCCGTTAGAATATTTCTTGCCTATGCTGCACACAAGAACTTTGAGATTTACCAAATGGATGTCAAGTGCGCATTTCTAAATGGAGAACTTGAAGAAACGGTGTATGTGGAGCAACCTCCTGGATTCGTCAATGAAAGGTACCCCAATCACTGTTATATTTTGGACAAAGAGGTATATGGACTGAAACAAGCACCGAGGGCCTGGTATGAAACGCTAACCAAGTTTTTAAAGTTGTCCATATTCAAACAAGGTTCGGTTGACTGGACCTTCTTTCGTAAGAAGGAAGGTAACCACCTTATGATTGTTCAAATCTATGTGGATGACATCATCTTTGGCTCAACGAATCCTAGCTTAACAGCTGAATTCAGAAAGCTGATGGAGACTAAATTTGAAATGAGCTCAATGGGTCCGATTAATTTTTTTCTTGGTTTAAACATTAGACAGGGACCCGAAGGCATCTTTATTAACCAGGAAGCCTACACCAAGACTCTCCTTGCAAAGTTCGGCATGATGGGAGACTCAAAGGTTAAAGTTCCAATGGCGTTCGTCACCAAGCTCACTCCATCCTTGGATAAGCCAGCAGTTGATATTACGCTATATCGCCAGATGATCGGCTCTCTGATGTAGCTTACTGCTATCAGGCCTGATATAATGTTCTCTGTTTGTTACTGTGCTAGATTTCAGGCGAATCCTCGTGAACCTCATATGCTTGCAGTGAAGAACATACTCCGGTATCTCAAGCGAACTACCTCTCTAGGCTTATGGTATCCATCCAACTCAGGATTCTTTGTTCAAGCCTACTCCGACGCAGACCTTGGAGGTTGTGGACTAGACAGGAAAAGCACCACGGGAGGCTGCCAATTCCTTGACGGGAAGTTGGTTAGCTGGCAATCAAAGAAACATACTTGTGTATCTTTGTCTACCGTTGAAGCAGAATACATCGCAGCTGCCTCCTGTACATCTCAAGTGATTTGGATCCAAAGCCAGCTTAGGGACTATGGACTCAATATGAAAAAGATCCCACTATATTGCGACTCTGAAAGTGCAATAAAGATCTGTCATAACCCAGTGCAACACTCCAAGACTAAGCACATAGCACTGAGGTATCACTTCATTAAGGATCATGTGGAAGATGGGAACGTCGAAATTCATTTTGTTCGAACCACTGATCAACTGGCCGGCATCTTCACTAAAGCTCTTCCTGAAGCATCGTTCAACAAAATTCTACAAGGGCTAGGTATGATGGAATCAGAGTCAGTACCAAAAATTACCTCTCAAGATCCAAAGTAAGAAGCGAAATAGACCGAACGTTCGGGTTCGGGTCTTGTGCTAGTGTACCGAAATGAACCGAACGCTCGGGTTCGGTTGCATAATCTGCTTTTCGCTCATCACTCAAAGGTAGTTTCCTTGGTTGTAGATCTTATGTATAATTTTTCCAAATGCATTTATCTTATTGTCAAAGTTATTCTCTTTTTCAAACCTATTTTCTTTGGCAACCAAAATAAACCGAACGTTCGGGTTCGGTTCCAAAATTTTTCTCACCCGAAATAAACCGAACGCTCGGGTTCGGTTCCAAATTTTTTAACAACCGAAATAAACCGAACGCTCGGGTTCGGTTCCAACATTTTTTTGTATTCATTTTTTTTATGTCTTAATTTTTTTTATTATCAAAAATTACAAAAATATTTTTTTTTCATAAATTCAAAAACTCCAAAAATATTTTGTTATTTATTTTCTTTTTGGCTCTAATTTTTTTGTGTTCGTTTATGGGGAAATCGTTTAATTAGCTCAGTGTCCCTAGAAGCATGCTGCTGTATGTGTCCAAAGCCTCACCTGATTCTGAATAATAGCCTTACTGACTTGGTATAAACAAACCTTGTCTTCCCAATTAGGCTCTCATATTTATTCTAATCATGAGCTACCTAACTCTCTTCTCACATGAGATAAGAGTTTTCTGCTTGGTCCTTCTATTCACAGCAGAGGTAGTTTGGTTTCTTTAAAACATCTATATTACATTTCTCCATCTTATTCGTTTCACCAACGTAACCCTTGAGACTCTCAGACATTACCACTGTGGTTTATGGTTACACAATTTCTGTGTTTATGATCTTAGTTTCGTGCCACTACGAGCTAAGTGAAACCCAAAATTCATTACCCAATACGAATTGACGGTGAACAATTAATTTGTTCTAAGTTTCACTAATGAATTGATAGACGTACCTCCATGAAATCTCAAAATTTTCTTTTGTGTGATTCCTATGAAATTGTTAAATCCAATAACATTTCTTCCCTTGGGATACAGTTTAAATTTTTGTTGAGATTTTATATATTTCCTAGCCAAATTAAATTATCTCATACCTACTTGTTCAACAGACTACATCGGTCTCACAAGTACTTCGTTCGATTTCTGTCTTATTTCAAGATTAGGAATTCTGAATCGAAGCGCAAGCCACCCTCATAAGCCTAATTAAAAGAAGCCTTTCAACACTTCTTAACAAGTGTCTGATCGTTATTCAACGGGAAACCACACAAACACTTTAAGGTCTCTTTTGACTTTGAAGGAAGAGATTCGTGCCCGGGATCCATTGTTTCGTGTCTTTATTGACATCACATAATCCCTCAAATAGTGTTGTTTTATTTCTTCTTATTTTTTTTACACACTCAGCACGAAAATCTTTTTGATTTTCCAAAATTCTGGTTTCATTAATTTCAAGGAGTTTTCATTGGCTTGGTTGTTTTAAAATATTGTGGTGAATTTAATCCACGTGGGGGAATTTTTAAAAAGATGTCGTTACAATTTAAAGGGATAAGATTAACAACAGATGACTCAGGCGGGAGTCCAATCGATTTGATTTCAAACGGCGCAAGAGGGAAAGCGTGCGAATCAGAACCGTTTCATCTCCAAACGGCACCTGATGGGAAGGCATGTAATTAGGGACTGACACTCTCTCTCATGCGTGATCATCGCCAGCGCCAACTGTCACGCGTCAGTCTATTCCGAAAAACCCTTCGTTTTCCGATCGAAGATTTGGAAAGATTTTTCTCTCTCCTTTACCCTTACTATAAAAGGCAGTGTAAACCACCATTTACCTCTTTACCGTGCCTATATTTCCAGAGAGCCAGAAATTCTTCACCCTTCACTGTTCATCATTTCCTCCACTTTCTTCAAAGAAATGGCAGATTCTTCTTCAGGTCACGCAACATCCCATATCTTGCCCATTCGCCCACAGCAAAGCTTGATCATTGATTTAACCCCTCACTCGTATGACGCATTCATGTTCCCCATCATCGAGTGCCTGAAGTTTTCCCCAATCGCTCCTGCTCTTTCAAGGGCTGAGACTGTTCCAATGGAGTTCCTGTCACAAATCTTTGCCACCGCTCACTACGACAAGGTCGTCGACAAAATCTTCTTCGATGCCTTTTAGCACAAGGCGTCGATTTCAAAGCAGCGGTTTTGTTCGTTGTTAGGGTTTGATGCTGATTCTTCGAGGGTTAACCTTGAAACGATTCCGATGGGTCACTTGTTCAACATGTTCTACAACATGGGATACATGGAGGTGCTTACTACGGTGGCGAAATTCAAGAAGTCGTGCCTACCTCCACAGTGGAATGGGATGTTCATTGTTTTGTTCAAGGGTTTATCTGAACGAAGTGCTGGGTCCGATGGAGCCAGTCGTTTATTTCTCTCCATCATGTATGGGATCTACAATGGCATCAACATGGACTACGGGTCAGTTTTATGGCAACAACTCATTCAGAGTCTCTCCTCCACTTCCAGACACTCAGAGATCTCGTATGCTTGGTTCTGGACCATTAACACGAAATGGGTGATGGACAAGTACCACGTCTCCATTGTCGCTGGTGCTCCAATGTCTTCGATTGGTACCTTCCATACCACGAAGATCATTGTGTCAGACGCTTCCAAGTTTCCCTTCAACGGGTCTATCCCGGAAACAATGTATGGGGATGTTCCTACTGATAGCCGGATTATCAAGACGTACAAGGGGTTCAAACGCTCTGGTCCGAGAGAGCTTACTCCGGAGATGCTGAAATCAATTCATGACACCGACAAGCCTGCTCCAAGAGGCAAGAAGGCTGATAAGGGAAAATAGGTGGTCAAGGGGGCAAAAGGCCCGTCTCCAAAGAAGAGGAAACCCACCAGGGCTGCTTAGTCTCCATAGCAGAAGAGGAGAAAAACCCAACCAAGGCGAAAGCTAGTTATCGCTTCCTCCTCAAGCGAGTCTGATGGTGAGAGTTCTGATTCTAAAGGCTCTCAACGTGGTAACACTCCAACATGATCTCCAACCCCTGAAGTACATGTCTCTACTTCTCCTATTTCCTCTCCGCCTAAAACCATTCCTACTTCCATTCCCCCATAACCTCCACTACACAAATTCCAACCACTTCCATCCCAGTACCACCCATATATACTGAAGCAACCATAACCACCACTGCTGAAGTGCGAACCAACGTATCTGATATGGGGGTTCATACTAACGCACCCGAAACCACCCCAGCACCCGAACCCACACCTACACCCGAACAAACAACCCAACCCGAACCTACCTATACTACCAAACCACCAGCTTCACCACCACCATCTTCTCCTGGTCATGCATCAGAAGGTGAAGAACCACTTCTTGGCGGGGAGGATATGACCTTCGAATCGGTCTATTTAAGTCCGTTTCAGGTTCAGAGTGACGATGATGATGAAGCTCCTGTCTCAAAGAGGCATCTCAAGGAGCTACATGACAAAATTGATTCGCTCATCGCCTCCTCTTCTACGTCTCAGTCCTCCTTATCTGAAGCTGCAGTTCAGAAAATTGTTGACGTTGTCTCCAAAGCTCAGCAAGCTTCTCTTGATTCAACCACCACTGCTATCGATGCCTCCACAAAATCCTGTCAGGCTGCGACCGAAAAAGTCGATAAACTATTTACTGATGCCTCTTCCCTGTTGAAGTCTTTACAGGAGAGTGCCGAAGCCGCCAAGACTACGCTGGAACCTATTGTCCACCAGCTGGCAACATCAGTCGCAACTGAGTTGAAGTCCTTCGCTTCCCTTCGTCAATCAATTTCTGACGACAACTCAGCTTTCCGCACAACCATTGAAGAGCGTCTCTCCAAGCTTCAAGAAGGTTTGGCTGCTGAGAACACTCTCATGGATGCTCTCACGAGGAAGACTACCGCTCTGAAGGTCAAGAGCATTCAACTCTCCCACTCTCAACAGGAGAGTGAATCTCTTCGATCTGAAAGAGAGGCTATAAAATCATGTGTTTTGGATGTCCACTCTGCTATCTCAAACATCCTTGAAGCACATGATCCCATTCTCAACTACTCTGTGAGGCGTACCCTTGCAGAAAAGCTCGCTCCCGCCCTTGCTATACTCAGTAAAATCGAAGGGCTCCTTGATTTCGTGTCCATTCCGAAACAAGGGGGAGAGAAGGAAACAATGTCTCAACCACCTCCTACCTCAACAGCAACTCACACAACCGAACCTCCTCTAGTGGGCCAAGCCTCCGGTTCTGGTGTGAAAGACAAAGGCAAAAGATTGCTGAGGAGAGTGAAGATGAAAATAAAGAGACAATCTCCGACCTCTTGAAGCGTCAAGGTTGAGACAAAGAGGCTGATATCAGTGCTCGTGTGGCAAGAGAGGCTGAAGAAGCCGAATGTAAACAGAAAGAAGCCCACGACCTTCTTGAGAGTAGGAAACTCTTTTTCCTTCTTGGACTCTCGAGAGGATGATTAAAGAAGCCATCGACACACCAAATATCTTGTGGCTGGAACCTGTGATCTCTCTACATTGTTCCAACACTGTTGACTCACAGTTCGACATGCCACTGACCCGAAAGGCGTTTATCTTTCATGCCTTCTCCAACATTGCAGAGTTCCCTCATCCTCATACACAGGTTGATCAGTACTTAATTGATTTCTATCTGAAGGCTGCTCAACCCCAATATCAGACTTGGAGTGCTCAGAAAATTGTCAACGTTCGGGTCTTGAAGCCGTACAGTGAAGGTAACTTCATCAACGTTCGGTTCAAGGTACTTCGGGGATCTGCCAAAGCCGAACATTCTATTTACCTTGCAGATCTTCCCAACCTTAATCCCCATGATTGGATTATCTTGCACAACATCCTTCTCACCAACGAAGCTGAATACGGTCCGATCATCGACCACTTCAAGAGGATGCTCGTGTGCTGCATCATGGAAGTTGCATTGATGGATCAGGAGATTGCGAGCGTATTTAAGAAGAAACCTACAATATCTCCTGTTGGCTCTGCCAGTGATCTCAACCTGATGCAGATGGGTAAGATTGACCCAAAGAGGAACTCGGTCATGTTTACCAGGAACGAAGGACAAAAATGTCTTTTCGCCTTGGCTGACAAACATCTATACACCACTGCCTGTTTAGAGCACGTTTTGGGGATCATCCATCGTTGCAAGCAGAACACAGCGGATGATGTCAAGTACGTTCATGACATGATTCAATGGTACATTCGGTTCAGACAGACTATCCTGGCGCTAATCTCACGTCTGTTTGATACTACGAAGAAAGTTCCCGCTGCAGGCCCAAGCAAGAAGAAGAAGTAGTCTCGCTCCAATTTGACGCAAAGGGGGAGATTGTTGGGTCGTGTTTTGTACTAAGTGTTGCGTCTATTGGGCTCGTTAGCTAGTCCATTATGTATCTCCGGTATGGGCCTGTCCATCCGTGAGTTTTGTAGGGTTTAGTATATATATAGGTGCTTGCATGCATCTTAGAAACTAACGATAGAATAGAACGATCAGAGTATTATTCAACAAGTTTGTTATTATCGTTCTTGTAACCCTAAAATCCTCTAGAGCGGAAGTTTTTAGTCGAGCTCTGCTGAGGATTGTTTGATCTAATCATTCGACACATCTTGATGCATACTTGTGTTATTTATTTCTTTTACATTCATCGCATTACTTGTTAAGAAGATCTAATCGATCATTAAGTTTGTTTATAACTTAACAGGTGTTCTCTCGGTTCGTTGTGGAGATTGGCGAGGAGTACTTTGTGGAAGGCCTGCGGTTAGTTTCATCAAGTTAGTCCACCCGTATCGATGGGATATAATGGTTTTATCATTTGTTTCAGTATGATCAACGATGGCATATGGGAGAACTTCTAGGTTCTAGCACTACCGACACTAGGAAAGGAGTGGTAGCAGATGGATACGGGTGTAGTTGCATAAGTTGTTTGACGATCGGTTGTTCTAAGGGAATTGTATATTTTGCATGGGTCGTGGGTGATTAGAATTCAATGGTTCAATGAGGATTCGTCAGCGTAAAAATTAAATCAATTCGGATTTACTTCTGCTCCCATTAACATTATTTTGGTTCTAATTAAATATTCTAAGCTCAGTACAATCAAGGTTTGGGTCCAAGAACGGATTTTTGTACGTCATAACATAGCATCCAGGCTAAACACCCCTTCGAGAGGAGTGTACGGCCGCAAACTCGAGTTTACGGCCGTACACCCCCACCCCACCCCCATGGCCGAAAACTTCCTCCTATATATGGAGTGCTTGTTCTTCATTTACCACTTTACTCACTTCAAAGGCTTTCTCTCTCTACTCTCTCTCTACATCCATCGAATTTTCTTCAAGATCTTCAAGATTTTAAGTGTTTCTCCACCTTGAATTGAGTTTAATTCCTCTATCTGGTGGTAAATCCATGTTCCTATCTCATTAATCTCATCTTTGTCTAGATCTTCATCTCTCACCAAGAACACTAAGAACACACACTAGTTGTTGGTGGCTAAAAACCCCATTTGAAGCTTCCTAATAATAAGTAACTACTTCCTATGCTCGTTATCTACTAAAAATGCTTGTTCTTCACCTTAAAATCGACCCAAAAGACATGATCATGGAGGGTTTACAACCGTAAACCCATGTGTACGGCCTTACACCGTTCATTGGCCTTAAACGCTTCCTTAAGCCATGCATAGGAATTAGAACACTTCCGGGAGGCTAGAAAGGACCTTGAAACTCACCAAATCGCACCTTTCATTGAGAGTGTATGGCCGTAAACCCATGGGCCGTAAACCCATGGACCGTACACTCTTGGGTCATAAACTTATGGGCCGAAAACCCCATTGGGCCGCAAACCCATGACCGTACACCCCTTGTGACCGAAAACTCACCTACTTCAATCACAAGTGATTCTAACACTTAGTTTCAAGTGTTTCCTAGTCCCTAAGGTGATTTCCTTCCATAACTAATAGTATTATACCCTCATCTAATACATATGTGCTGCTATATGTTAAATAGGATCCGTTTGTGTCCAAGACTTCATTTGACACTCAGCATTCCTATTGACTCACTTTGAATCCCATGACGAACAGTGAGTTCATACCCCCTACACTTTTATGATTTTTAAACATTTTCAGGGGGAATACAAGCCAAACATAAAGGTTTTCAACAAGTTAAAACTTATGCTATTCATACAAATCAATGGGTTTCATAAAGCATTTAGATACTTAATCCCTTTTGTATTATGTGGACGTTTTTCCAAATTAAATTGCATAGTTTTTCCGAACATTTCGTGAACATAACATTACAGTCAAACTATAATGGGTATAGTTTGGGGATTTGATTACCAGTTTTACAGATGCAAACTACTTTCACGGTTGAATACAAACTATGACAGATTTAGTTTATAGCATACATTATTACGAGAATACAACAGTAAATAATTACTTAAGTACAATTATTTTTACTCTACGAAACATACATTGAATTCACATATGAAAGAACATTACATTTTATATGTATTATTGCTTGTAAAGTCGTTAACCTAATTGGGAGACAAGTCCTTGGGCGCTTACAACATTAACTAAGTGGAGGACTACTCTTATGAACCAGAGTCTCCTCGTGGGAGAACGTGGCTTTTGTGTGTAGATCTATACAGGATTGACTACCCCGCACCTTGCGGCTAGCTACAGTCGGACTGGCAGGTCTACGGGTGACAAAGTCATAAAGGATATTTGTGTCAAATTCACATCGTATCAAGTTTAGTATGGTCATAAAACTCGCCAGTAGTAATGATATATTTACATAATAATATACTTCTCACGAACAATTGCTTTAATAACATAATTATGATACTTATGCCTTACAGTTTCAGAACCATTAAAGCAACAACAAAACACCCATACAAGGGAAAATAAGGGATTTTCCCATATCAAACCTCAGACATTACATACTAGTGGTAGCCACGGTTTTCAAAACGAATCATATTTCACATACATTATCAAATAAATATGTTAGAAAATGTTGGACTTTTCTTGGAAAACATACATACATTTTACAGATCTCTTCACAAGTTTTCATTCCAAAACATGCTTATGAACTCACTAGCTTTATGATGATATATTTTCAAAATCAGTTGTATTCTTAGGTGATCAATAGACAAGTACCTCCTGGAGTTTTGAGAAGACGGGATATTTAGAGCCACGTCTTTTACTTTTGTTATATTTTTGATGTATAAAAACTATGTTTTCAAACAGATGTAAATATTCATATGTTAATTCAATGGTTGTGTTTACTTTGATTACTATGATGCAATTGTTATGATACTACACATGACGTCCTACACTCCCGAATGTTTCTGCCGTTCTGGTTTGGGGGTGTGATAAATTGGTATCAGAGCTATTGTTTATAGTGAACTAGGTATACCGAAACTTACATGGTGTACAACTATAAATACTAAGGGGCCGAAGGACTCTGAACTAAAAGTATACTTTAAAAGGTAAGTATTTTTCAAGAAGTATACAAGTATACATATGTACCAGAAACAATATCATGAGTATAGCAAAACAAAAGTAATTGGATGTTGGACACTGCGGTTAAGCCTAGGCAGTTATGTAATCATGTCATGGGTTAATATAGCCTGATCAACTATATCTATTCGAGATGTGACCAACATGTGCTTGGGAGTGACTATGATGTTGCAGCAGACCTAAAACTTACCAAGTATTCATACAATAAGATATCCGTATAACAAAGCATACAACTTAAAATACTATAGGAGTATTTTTACTAGAGTCAAACATACTGCAGAGATTCATTTCCAAGTGTTGCTACTCATTTCTTTTAGCAACAGTTTACTTGCATTAGTAACTCTTCCTTGTTTATCGCTTAGTAGAACACTCTATGTATCAGACTGAGATATATCTTGCTTCTTATCTCTTGATTCAAATCTAGGGGACTTACCATCCTCTTCTTCCTGATTACTTTAGAACAAGATGCCTCCGAAGAAAAGACCCAGCAAAAAGAACAACAATCCCCCAACGGATCCGACGTCACCACCTCCTCAGTTCGATCCTACCATGTTCCAGGCAGCAGTTACGGCTGCGGTGGCTGCCTCAATGTCACAGATAAATCCTGGCAGCTCTAACGGGTCGGGAAGTGGTGCCCAACCCCTCAATCTTGATGGAAGTCAAGGACACCAGAAGGAGTGTTCCTATAGAGAATTTATGAACACAAAGCTTAAATCCTTCGACGACAATGGAGGTGTTATTTCCCTAACTCGCTGGATTGAAAAGATAGAATCGGTCTTCGAGATCTGTGCATGTCCCGAAGCCAACAAAGTGAAGTTCTCCACTTGCACTTTCACAGACAGAGCACTGACCTGGTGGAATGGTCGAGTCAAATCCCTAACACTAACAGTGGCGAATGCCATGGATTGGGAAAGTTTGAAGGAACTCATGCTTGCTGAATACTGCCCAAGGGGCGGGATGCAGAAACCGGAGCACAAGCTTTGGAACCTGAAGATGAAAGGTTCGGACGTTTCCTCCTATACAACTAGATTTTGCGATCTGGTTCTCCTCTGTCCGGGAATGGTCACCCCGGAAATCAAGAAAATAGGGAGGTACATATGAGGATTGACACCCCCAACCCAAGGAAACGTCTTGGCTGCTAGACCTACCACTTTTGACAATGCCAAGTGCCTGGCGCAAACCTTAATAGATCACGGGGTTGATCTTGATAAAGTGACAGCCGCTCCCGAACCAACAAAGGCAAGTGCTGGGAAGAGAAAATTCTGGTAGCAGTGAAAGGGCCAGCCTTTCCAGGAGCCCTCCAAGAAACAACAAATGGTAGCACTCAACGATGCTACTACTCCTGCCGTTGTTCCTACAACTCAAGCCTACTTGTAGGTATGATGGTACTCTTCCTCGGTGCGACAAGTGTAACTATCATCATAACCCCGACTCATGTCGTGAAATGCTGTGCTATAGTTATGGCAAGAAAGGGCACACAACACGAGGTTTCATGACACCAGTTCAACCAATCAATCAGTCTTCCGGAGCAGGTGTTGGTCAAGCCTGTTATGGCTTTGGAGAAGTCGGGCACTACAAGAGAAATTACCCCAAGGCAACAACTGCTGGCAACACTGGGAGAGTGCTAGCAATGGGCCAGGAGGAGGCAGTTGCAGATCCCACCGGTGTTTCGGGTACGTTCCTCCTTGACGACTCTTATGCATGTATTCTTTTCGATTCGGGTGCGGAGAGAAGTTTTTTTAGTCACTCATTCAAGCATCTTTTCAAACATAAACCTCAACCTTTGACCGAAACATTTACCATTGAGATGGCTAAAGGAAAGAAAGAGAGCACTAACGACATATTCATAGGATGTACCCTTACTCTAAATGATCATTCCAATCGACCTTATGCCGATTTCAATAAAAAGCTTCGATGTCATCATCGGCATGGATTGGTTGAGACCCAATCGTGCTGATATCTTTTTCTATGAAAAATCTATTCGTCTCAATATTCCCTCTAGGGAAGCCCTCATGATCTACGGTGATAAACTCAGCTCGAGCCTTCGCATCATTTTGTTTATCAAAGCCCAAATATTTCTACGAAAGGAGTGCCATGCATTCCTAGCCCATGTGTTTAATAAGAAATGGGAAGTTAAAGACCTCAAGAGCATCCTCGAAGTCTGCAACTTTCTTGATGTCTTTCCCGAAGAGCTCCCGGGAATCCCTCCCGAGCGCCAAATCGAATTTAGCATCGATCTAATCCCCAGAGCTACCCCCGTAGCTAAATCCCCATATCGTCTAGCGCCAACATAAATTCAAGAGTTATCCAGCCAGCTCAATGAGCTCCTCAGCAAAGGATTCATCAGACCGAGTTCCTCGCCCTGGGGAGCCACAATCTTATTTGTGAAAAAGAAGGATGGATCTTTTCGAATGTGCATTGACTATCGCGAACTGAACAAGCTCACTGTCAAAAATCGTTATCCTCTTCGCCGAATCGACAAACTCTTCGACCAACTTCAATGAGCTAGCTACTTCTCAAAAATAGACCTAAGATCAGGGTACCATCAACTACGAGTCCATGAGAATGATGTTCCTAGGACAACATTTCGGGCTCGATATGGTCACTACGAGTTTGTAGTGATGCCCGTTGGTCTAACCAACGCACCGGTGGTATTCATGGATCTGATTAATTGGGTGTGCCGCCTTTTTCTAGACAAGTTCATGATAGTATTCATTAATGATATACTTGTCTATTCAAGAAGCGAGGAAGATCATATACAACACTTGAGGTTAGTGCTGGAAACTCTAAGGGCGGAGAAGTTATATGCGAAATTCTCCAAGTGCGAATTGTGGATTCGAAAAGTGACTTTCCTTGGTCACGTTGTAAGCGAGGAAGGCATACACGTGGAACTTTCCAATATCAAAGCAATAGAAAATTGGCCAGCACCGAAGACGCCTATTGAAATTCATCAATTGTTGGGCCTCGCTGGCTATTATCGCAGGTTTATCCAGAATTCCTCCAGGATTGCCAAACCCTTAACCACTCTGACTCAGAAAGGTGTGCCTTTTTGTTGGAGTGGAAAGCAAGATACTGCTTTCCGAACGTTAAAGCAAGCCTTATGCAGTGCACTTATTCTGTCTCTGCCCGAAGGGACGGAAGACTTTGTAGTCTACTATGATGCATCTAAGCAGGGCCTAGGCTGTATGCTCATGCAACGAGGAAAGTTTTTCGCCTATGCCTCAAGACAGCTGAAAGCACATGAAGTTAACTATACAACTAATGATTTGGTGTTAGGAGGAGTGGTCTTCACATTAAAGATATGGAGACATTATCTCTATGGAACCAAGTGCACTGTCTTCACTGACCATAAAATTCTGCTGCACAGTTTTGACCAGAAGGAGTTGAACATGAGGCAACAACGATGGGTAGAGTTACTCAGCGATTATGAGTGTGAAATACGCTACCATCCTGACAAGGCCAATATGGTGGCGGATTCCCTCATCCGGAAGGAGTATTCAGGTAGTAGAGTGAAGGCACTGACAACGACCATCCATTCCCATTCATCCGTGCAAATCAAAGAGGCTCAGTTGGAGGCCTTAAAGCCATAAAACATGCCGGAAGAAGCCTTGAGGGGAACGGAAAAGAACTTAGAGATCAAGGGAGACGAAGTCTATTATTTCATTGACCGGATCTGAACCCCAAAATTCGGTGGATACAGGGAGGTTGTCATGAACAAGGCTCACAAGACTGGATACTCCTTTCACCTTAGTTCGGATAAGATATACCTTGATTTCAAGAAGTTGTATTGGTGGCCAAACATGAAAGCGGAGATTGCTACCTTCGTGGTCAAGTGCTTGACTTGCACCAAGGTGAAGGTTGAATATCAGAAGCCCTCAGGTCTGCTCTAGCAGCAGGAGATACCTGAGTTGAAGTGGGAGAGGATTACTATGGATTTTATTAGAAAATTACCCAAATCTCCTAGTGGGTACGACACCATTGTTGGATTAATGTCTAAGTCCATAACTATATTTGGTAAGACTTGACCCGACCCGGCATGGTCCATTTGGGTTGCATACCATCATGCACTTGAATGAGAGAAATAAGACACTTATGGTTATTAATATATTATAAGTTCTAGTATATTAATAATAAGAATAATAAGATTATTTAATTAGTATTGATCAAGAATTAATCTAGGATTAATTAAGTGATCAAAAGAAGACTAATTAAATATATGGGTTGATTGTGTAAATCATCCATACTTGTATAGTGGGCTAATGCTCCATGGATAATCAAGTTGGGCTAAAACCCATAGGATGGTCCATGGATGCTCCATGGTGTATTTGTACCCATGGATCCAAGGAAATGGAAAGCCATGACAATTAAGAGTTTACCCTAATTGTGTAACTATATAAGCATCTTATTATTGAGGAAAAATCGGCCACTAGTAGTATTCAAGAAAGGGCTAGCCGATTTTGGTGAGTGTAGAATTCTCTCAAGTCATTCTAAGTGTTTTGATGATTGTGATTCCATTTGAGGTGTCACACTTGGGGCACTAAGCACTCAAGCTTCATGAAGACTTTCTACATCAAGAGGTATGTATTCTATCTTGTTACATTATTGTTTTGGTATGCTAGATTAGGATAATACCTTGGAAGTTCTTATTTGCATGTATAATAGAGAAAACATAGATCCAAGGTATTTAGGGTTGCATGTACACTTAGGAGTGTTAGAATGCTCAAAACCCAACAGTGGTATCAGAGCCACGGGTTGTTTTCTGTTATATTGATGCAAATATTTTATTTTCAAAGTTGGAAAAAAAAAACCATGAAGTTTGTCAAATTTTAAGATAATTACTTGTTCGTGTGAAAAACTAATTATTTGTAAAATTTGAATAATTTGCTTTATGAGTTGAATTAGGTCAAATTTAATAAAAGATAAAATAATATGATTATTTTATTAGTTTTAAAAGTTTGATCTAAAAAGTTTTATTTTTTTGAAACCTCCATAAGTTATGGATTTGAAAAGGTTTTAAAAAAAAAATTGATTCAAAGTTTTTTTGGAGTTACAAAATTTGGTGTTAATGTTTTAAAGGATTACATAACTTAAGAATAAGTTATGGATCACCAAAAGTTTTTTGTGTTATCTTGTTTTATGAGTGAATTTGGATTAATGATGAAAATTATGTGATAGTTGGTTTTAATCCAAATTAATCTAAGAATTGATTCAAAAATGTGTTTTTGTAACTTGTCCTCAAGTTATATGAAAAGTCACATTTAAGAATCATAAAACTCATAAAAATTGGCAAAGGTTACAAAAATGAAGAGTCTAGTTCTAATTAAATGGTTTTATGACTCCATAACTTGTCCTCAAGTTATGGAGGACCAAGAGTCTCTTCATTTAATAAAATAAAAAAAATAAAAAAAAGGTGTAACCTTAATTAATTCCATAAGTTATAAAATAAAGAAAAGTTAATTCTTTTATTAGTTTAAAGTCTTCCATAACTTTTCCTCAAGTTATGGAACTTGAAGAGTTTTTGGATTAAAACTACTTTAAACACATAAGTTATGGAATTAATTAGTTTTGAATAGTTTCAAAACTTGCCCTCAAGTTTTGGAATTTGAAAAGTTTTCAAGTATGAATACTTTAATTCCAAGTTAGCCCTTAGAATTTTAAAAGTTAAAATTCAACCCTTATACTTTATAATATTATAAGTTAATAATATATATATGTATAAGAGTAAAGTTAGTCTTACCGCTAGTACGCCTCATTCACGAAGCCGGTCTATAAGGTGGGTATAAGGTTGTTGCCTATAAAATGGCAACTTAATGGGTGTCCACTCTCACCCACCGCTTGCTTGACTGGTGGAGGGTCGTTAGCCGAACGGGTTTGACAGGACTAGAATTCTCCCTTCATTAAAAGTATTAATGAAAAATACTAAGTAACTAAACTCTTAATAATACCCAATCTTAGTTACTTAGGAAAAATGTGAATAAGGTGCTAATCCATGAAATTACACTTTACACTTTGTCTAAGTCGTTAGTGGAGCGTGTGTGGTTAACCGGCACACTAACTTGGACTTAACAAGGTAGGTAAAGGGTGACTTAATATTTGTCATAGTATCGATGGAGCGTGTGTGGTTAACCGGCACATCGATTGAGGAGTAATTTATTAAGGGTACCAAGTGATTTGCATGGTTACTTCACACCTTGTTTTGTGATCCTCGGCATCCCAGTCACAAAACCTGAAGGGCACACTCGAGATTGAAACATGCCTTTGAAAAGTTCAATGAATCTCAAAGATCTAGGAGTTTCAAAACCAATTAAAACCTAATAATACATTTCGTTTATCTTGGTGGAAATTGGTGAATCGTCATTCACCTACCTTCAAATATTTTATAGCTTGGATTACGGCATACCTCTTCTAAGTTATAAAATAGTTTGTTGGGTCCTAGCCTTAATATTTTCATATTGGGTGTCATATTAAGGACTTTAAAATCAACTATCTTGAATATCTCCCAAAAGATGTCTGGTTTAGACACCTATGATCTTCCCAAATCTCTTGAAACAAGGTTTCCTAATGAAGATGATGTCCCATGGATATCATAATTCTTCACCTCTTCAAATTATTCTCCCTAACCCACAAGTTCTTGAAAAGTTTAAGGTCACTCAGGCCCTATTAGGCAAGGCAAGGTCTAGGTGTGATCACATCTTGGAGATGTAGTCACATATTGACAAGCCGGGAGAGTTGGGTGTCAAAGTCTTGAGAAAGTTGGTGGTTCAACTACTTTCTAAGTCACATAGTGAGTTCTTTTGGAACACCTATGAAAAAGACTATGACAAGACCCTTAATGATCTTATCTATTTGTTAAGATCAACTTCCTAAAACTTTATGGACATTGACAATGATGACATTGGATATCCAGTAAAGCATTCTCTTCCCAATGGAAAGGGATCGGCTATAGTCAACTCGGTTGACCAAATGGTAAAGAGAAAAAGCTAAGTCTGTGATAGTCCTGTGTACCATTATCAAAGAGTCCATATGTTTGTATTGCCAAAGAAAGGGCATTGGTTGCGAAGCTGCCAAATTTACCTAAGGATGTTAAAGTCAATAAGTTTGACTCTACTTCAGGTAAAATCCACTATCTAACTCTGTTAAGTTTCTATTCTGAGATTCTTGATACATGATGTGACCGGGTCGCATGGTGATGGTTTAAGAATCAAAGGAAAGTGAAGAAACTTAAAGGAAGAATATGATGAATCTGATCGCATAGATGGATCTCTATCGCATAGTTTGAAAAATCGGATTCTTGAGCTACTTCTTAGGAGTTATGAGATATTGCTTAGGAATAGATAACAACAAGTTTTCATATGGATTGTAAGGATAGTTTTTCCGCAAAGTTTTAAAATAAAAGGAAATTTTTGATTTTATTTATTTTAAAATATCCTTACAATGGCATCTGTGGAAATTTTTGTTGCTTATAAGATTCCATTAGTAGCAAGAGTGGAAGTATGAAATTGATTCTTTCATTTGTGGTAATGTCTAAATTTACCAAATAAGGAAAGATTCTCATCACCCAAGTTTCAATTGGACCGGAACTTGGAATCATGCAAGTTGTATAGCATGATGAATGAGAATTTTCAAGTTTTGGAAAATTAAGACTAATTACTTGTTCACATGGATGTGTGAGTCAAGTAAAGGACTTAGGGATCGAGTACACATTCTTGTGCACTGATTAAGTCCACCACAAAAGATCGATAAGAAGAATCAATTTAGGCAGAAGGATAAAAGTTTCTCAAATCTGAAAAGATGGGAAAGTACTTTAGTATCAGCTTTTGTGATCATCTTAATGATTAAGAAACCATAGCACAATTAGTTCTCTAAGGAAATCTTAGTGCATTCTTATGACTAAGAAGAGGGATCTTGAATTGTTGAAGTGGTTAAATCAAGAAGATGAGTCATACTTCGTTCCAATACAAGTCTTAGAGTCATACTCCAAGATTGTAACTTGAGTGACATGTCTTAAAGAAGGTTTAAAACACTTGTCAAATGTAAGAGTAAAAGTTTTCTACTCTTGTACATTTGAAATTGGTAAGTTGTGATGTTTTGGATAAAACAAAGACCAACTTAGGCCAATTGTGTGAAGTGTTTGTCTTGATTAGAATCCGCACTATCTCTTGGATATTTGACAAGGGAGTATTATAGGTCAAGAGGACAGTGGGAGTCTTAAAGGTCTTGAAAGTCTCAAGAACTAATCAAGAGTAAAACCTGAAGTTCTTCACTAGCACACGACTTGAGGTTTATAACCTATCGTGTTGACATAGTCTGTGCCCATTCCAGTTAAAGTTGGTTTTGCATATGAGTTCTTAGAGTTCTCAATTTGTTGCACAACAACTTGGAAGCAATGGCAGGCCCTTGAGCTGCCAGGTGGCAAGAAGTTAAGATTGAGTTCAATCCATATGAGTTTGGATTTGTCATTATCCTTGTCTTGTGACTATGGTATTTGACAATTCACATGGATAAGAACACATACACCAGTAAATCTAAGTGTCATAAGGTTTCTCTCCGATTCATGAAAATGATGGTGAGGAAACACTTTCACTAAGTAGATTTTAGCTAGATAGCAATTGTGATATTTGCATTCTCAAAGTCGTTAGTGGAGCGCGTGTGGTTAACCGGCACACTAACATGGACTTGTGAGAAGTGGCAAAAAGGTCTAAACATTATGATTACGGCATCCCTCTTCATAATTGTTTAGATACACAAGTGTGCTATCTAAGGGAAGGTGTATGATTTTGATAAAGACTTATCAAAACAATCTAGTATCAGAAATCTGAACTTTGGTAAGAAAGTCAGCTGATTTCTGAGTACATGTCAAAGCTAGTGGGAGCATAAGTGTTATGCTAATAATCATCATGTTAGTGGGAGCATGATAATTATGATAAGTATTGCAAGTTAGCAATGTTAATTATAGAAAACAAAAAATTTCAATTGGGAAAAAGTTGTTTTGCTATAATTAAGGGAGAGGAAATTATACTTCATATCAAATCTATAAGGTTTAGATCTGAGGTTTTAATCATTTAGTCAAGGATATATATGAATTTCATGTTGGAATGGCTCAACATAAGGAAATTCTGTATATGGGTCCATTATTTGCGTTCTAAAATTCGATTATGATTACGGCATCCCTTTTCATAATCTGAATTATGAGAACTTGGCAAATTGAAATGAAAATATTATAGCAAAAGACTGGTTTAGTCTTTATGTAAGACATCATGAATCGTGTCCCATATGCTTCGGATATAGGATCGATTACATGTGCTATAATCATCCGTTCTAAAATTTTCCAAATGCCTGGGGCATTAAGAAGGGAAAAGGTTTAGAACTGGATATGACTAAAAGGATTAAACAATTGTCGAGGACAATCTAAGGTTTACCAAAGATTGGTTGCTCAAGGACAGTTGGAAGTATAGTGATAATTCTGGAAGGACCATATTGACATAATCTGTAAGGAGGCAACTCTTGTTCAGAAGTGATAGTCAAAATGGAATCTGGAAATGTTTCAAAGTTAGAATTTTCACTCTGTGTAAGATTAAGGAAACTTAATGCAAGAAGGATGGTTCCAAGGAGTTGATCTCCTTTGGAATGATCTGTAATGTTTGTTGTCAAGTCTTTATGACTTTGTGCATAATCATTACAAGAGGATCAATGCATATAAGTTTAGAATCTGACAGATTCCAGTAAATGGCATGAATTTGGAATTCTTGCATTTGCAGTAAGGATTTGGGAGTGTGAAAAGAGAATCATTGAAGTTATGTTCAATGGATCTAGTTCACAAAGTAAAGATCATAGACAAACATAGTATGCATACTTAGTGTGTGGCATGACTAGTGTTTAGAAAACATAGTGTACATGCTTGGAGCATGGGACAACTATTGTTTTAAATTCAAGATTAAAGTTGATAGCTGAAACAGTATACAATGAATAATGTGTAATCATATGGTGATAAATAAAAGGTGTTTATTTATGTTCAAAGAGTTGATACCATATTGGATTCAATTATTATTGTGTTTCACTTTGCATGTTTTGACTTCCCGAATAAACTGGGTTATTCTTTCGGAATGACTAAGTTATTCAAACTATCCACAGTCGGTCATATGTTGGAAGTAGATATGAATTAAGACTGTTATGATGGGTTGTAGAGGTCTAAGGTGTTGGACAAGGCTACAACAATCATGAGTGCTCATAAGTTCTGAGTATTGGATTCAACCCGCGCTCATTGGAATCACTTCATGGATTTTATCACGAGTGATCATGAGACGATAATATCTTATATTCTTCAAACCTAGAGATATGAGTTGTTACTATGAGTTGATAGTACATTGATAGCACGAAAACGCATTTGGTAACTCGGTGCTATAAAACGTGCCTTTGTGTATGATTCAACAAGTAGTAGAACAAGCCATATGAGTCGAAGTTTATCCGTTCCTTTTACCTTCGGGATAAAAGCGATATCTGTGGGCCCCTCGATGATTTGATGATGACAAATGGAAGTGCTCGGCCGGGCCAGGACTGATTTGATTTGTTCAATTAGTCAGTTGTCATAAATCGGAAATCGGGAAACAACAAATGGACAGAGAGAATGATTATAATCCATGTCTCAGTCCATATGATATCTAGAATGGAGGAATATATGATCCCTTATCTAATGGACAAGTCACTGACAAAGGTCAGAGTTCATCTACAAGGTCAGAGTTCGACAGAAGCTTTTGAGAGCTACGATTGCCGGTTGGTTCCTGAAGTCATACGCAATAATAGTTTTAGACTTATCCAAGTGGGAGACTGTTGGATTAATGTCTAAGTCCATAACTATATTTGGTAAGACTTGACCCGACCCGGCATGGTCCATTTGGGTTGCATACCATCATGCACTTGAATGAGAGAAATAAGACACTTATGGTTATTAATATATTATAAGTTCTAGTATATTAATAATAAGAATAATAAGATTATTTAATTAGTATTGATCAAGAATTAATCTAGGATTAATTAAGTGATCAAAAGAAGACTAATTAAATATATGGGTTGATTGTGTAAATCATCCATACTTGTATAGTGGGCTAATGCTCCATGGATAATCAAGTTGGGCTAAAACCCATAGGATGGTCCATGGATGCTCCATGGTGTATTTGTACCCATGGATCCAAGGAAATGGAAAGCCATGACAATTAAGAGTTTACCCTAATTGTGTAACTATATAAGCATCTTATTATTGAGGAAAAATCGGCCACTAGTAGTATTCAAGAAAGGGCTAGCCGATTTTGGTGAGTGTAGAATTCTCTCAAGTCATTCTAAGTGTTTTGATGATTGTGATTCCATTTGAGGTGTCACACTTGGGGCACTAAGCACTCAAGCTTCATGAAGACTTTCTACATCAAGAGGTATGTATTCTATCTTGTTACATTATTGTTTTGTATGCTAGATTAGGATAATACCTTGGAAGTTCTTATTTGCATGTATAATAGAGAAAACATAGATCCAAGGTATTTAGGGTTGCATGTACACTTAGGAGTGTTAGAATGCTCAAAACCCAACAACCATATGGGTAATAGTCGACCGATTGACAAAATCCGCTCACTTCCTGCCAATCAAAGAAACTTTCAAGTTGGAAATACTTACACGGATCTGTATCCAAGAGATAGTTTGTCCGCATGGTGTGCCTGTGTCCATTATCTCCGATCGAGACATTAGATTCACCTCAATACTTTGGCAGTCATTACAGGAAGCTCTCGGAACTAAGCTGGATATGAGCACAACTTACCATCCCCAAACAGACGGACAGAGTGAGAGAACCATTCAGACCTTGGAAGACATGTTAAGAGCATGTGTCATAGATTTTGGTAAGTCGTGGGACCTCCATTTTCCCTTTGTTGAGTTCTCCTACAACAACAATTATCACACCAGTATCAAGGCTACGCCTTTTGAAGCCCTTTATGGTCGCAAGTGCAGGTCCCCTATGTGCTGGGCCGAGGTGGGCGACACACAACTAGCCAAGGGGAAAGTCCTTGACAACACTCTCATAGGCCTAGAAATCATCTGTGAAACCACAGAAAAGATCGTACAAATCTAGGAACGACTAAAGTCTTTGAGAGATAGACAAAAGAGCTACGCCGATAAAAGATGAAAACCCTTGGAGTTCCGGGTTGGTGACCATGTTCTTTTAAAGGGATCACCCTGGAAAGGCATGATACGCTTTGGAAAGCGTGGAAAGCTAAATCCGAGGTACATAGGACCATTCGAGATCATTGCTAGGATCGGTCTCGTAGCGTACAAACTTCGTTTACCCTAAGAACTTAGCAACATCCATCCCGTCTTCCACGTCTCGAATTTTAAAAAGTGTTTATCCGACGAGACCCTTATGATCCCTTTCGATGAGATTGAAATCAACAAGAATCTTAACTTCGTGGAAGAACCAGTTGAAATCATGGATCGAGAGATCAAGCAAACAAAACATAGCTGCATATCAATAGTGAAGCTTCGCTGGAATGCCAGGCGGGGACTTGAATTCACTTGGGAGCGCGAAGATTCTATGAAACAGAAAAATCCGCATCTCTTTTCGAGTCCATGATTTGTATCTTATGTTTAAATTTCGATATGAAATTCCCTCTAACGGGGGATGATGTGACAACCTGTAATTTATTTTATTCAAACCGTTTCAAAAATAAATCAATTCAGATTTATTTCTGCTCCTGTTAACATTATTTTGGGTCTAATTAAATATTCTAAGCTCAGTACAATCATGGTTTGGGTCCAAGAACGAATTTTTCTAAGTCATAACATAGCATCCGGGCCAAACACCCCTTCGAGAGGAGTGTACGGCCGTAAACTCGAGTTTACGGTCGTACACCCCCACACCACCCCCATGGCCAAAAACTCCCTCCTATAGATGGAGTGCTTGGCCTTCATTTACCACTTTACTTACTTCAAAGACTTTCTCTCTCTACTCTCTCTCTACATCCATCAAATTTTCTTCAAGATCTTCAAGATTGTAAGTGTTTCTCCACCTTGAGTTGAGTTTCATTCCTCTATCTGGTGGTAAATCCATGTTTCTATCTCATTAATCGCATCTTTGTCTAGATCTTCATCTCTCACCAAGAACACCAAGAATACACACTAGATCTTGGTGGCTAAAAACCCCATTTCAAGCTTCCTAATAGTAAGTAACTACTTCCTATGCTTGTTATCTACCAAAAATGCTTGTTCTTCACGTAAAAATCGAACCAAAAGACATGATCATGGAGGGTTTACGGCCGTAAACCCATGTGTATGGCCGTACACCCCTCATTGGCCTCAAACTCTAGTTTTTGGTCGATTATTGGCCTTAAACTCGCCATGCATAGGACTTAGAACACTTCTGGGAGGCTAGAAAGGACCTTGAAACACCACAAATCGCACCTTTCAGCAAGAGTGTATGGTCGTAAACCCATAGGTCGTAAACCCATAGACCGTAAACCCATGGGTCGTAAACCCATGGACCATACACTCTTGGGCCATAAACTTTTGGGCCGAAAACCCCATGGGGCCGCAAACCCATGATCATACACCCCTTGTGACTGCAAACTCCCCTACTTCAATCACAAGTGATTCTAACACTTAGTTTTGAGTGCTTCCTAGTCCCTAAGGTGATTTCCTTCCATAACTAATAGTGTTATACCCTCATCTAATACATATGTGGTGCTATATGTTAAATAGGATCCGTTTTTGTTCGAGACTTCATTTGACACTCAGCATTCCTATCGACTCACTTTGAATCCCACGATAAAGAGTGAGTTCTTACCCCTACGCTTTTATGATTTTTAAATGTTTTCAGGGGGAATACCAGCCAAACATAAAGGTTTTCAACAAGTTAAACCTATGCAATTTATACAAATCAATGGGTTTCATAAAGCATTTAGATACTTAATCGCTTTTGTATTATGCGGAGCATAAGGGAGGTTTTTCTAAATTAAATTGCATAGTTTTTCCGAACATTTCATGAACATAACATTACAATGAAACTATAATGGGTATAGTTTGGGGATTTCATTACCAGTTTTACAGATGCAAACTACTTTCACGGTTGAATATAAACTATGACAAATTTAGTTTATAACATACATTATTACGAGAATACAATAGTAAATAATTACTTAAGTATAATTATTTTTACTCTGCAAAACATACATCGAATTGACATACGAAAGAACATTATGTTTTATATGTATTATTACTTGTACAGTCGTTAACCTAATTGGGAGACAAGTCCTTGGGCGCTTACAACATTAACTAAGTGGAGGACTACTCTTATGAGCCAGAGTCTCCTCGCGAAAGAACGTGGCTTTTGTGTATAGATCTATACGAGATTGACCACCCTGCACCTTGCGGCTAGCTACAGTCAGACCGGCAGGTCTATGGGTGACAAAGTCATAAAGGATATTGGCGTCAGATTTACGTCGTATCAAGTTTAGTATGGTCATAAAACTCGCCAGTAGTAACGATATATTTACATAATAATATTCTTCTCACGAACAATTGCTTTAATAACAGAAGTGTGATACTTATGCCATACAGTTTCAGAACCATTAAAGCAACAACAACACACACATACAAGGGAAAATAAGGGATTTTCCCAGATCAAACCTCATACATTGCATACTAGTGGTAGTCAGGGTTTTCAAAACGATTCATATTTCACATACATTATCAAATAAATATGTTAGAAAATGTTGGATTTTTCTTGGAAAACATAGATACATTTTATAGATCTCTTCACAAGTTTTCATTACAGAACATGCTTATGAACTCACCAACTTTATGCTGATTTGTTTTCAAAATCTCTTGTATTCTCAGGTGATCGATAGACAGGTACCTCCTGGAGTTTTGAAAAGACGGAATATTTAGAGCCACGTCTTTTACTTTTGTTATATTTTTGATGTATACAAACTATATTTTCAAACAGATGTAAATATTCATATGTTAATGTAGTGGTTGTGTTTACTTTGATTTCTATGATGCAATTGTTATGATACTACGCATGATGTCCTACACCCCGAACATTTTCGTCGTTCCGGTTTGGTGGTGTGATAGTCAGCCAGAGTAAAGGTTAAGGTTCCTAGTTGCCAACATGGGAACATAGGGAGTTGTTATAGTAGCATGAGAAGTGGATTAAGGTATCGGATTGGACTAGAATTCAAGAGTACTCTTCAAGATTTTAGAGGATAGATGATATTAGGGTTTGACTGGGAATTGATAGCTAACATGGGTAAGCACATGTTGTCAACAGTGGACTATTAGGGAGTAAGAAGGATTGGGAATCCTTTAATTCTCACATGTCATGAACAATTAGTCAAATCTAAGTGGGGGAGAATCAATCATGTATTTAGGAGCAGAAACAGGGGTGAAACTAGGACAATTTCCGCACACTTTTTAGGAAGAAAGACGGCCTAAGAGGCTGTATGGATTGAGGATAGGGTAAGTTAGATGTCTGGAGACTCACCAACATTGAGATCGCTTTATGTTGATGGTTGATAGCATGCGCTAGGAAACTAGGTCAGGGATTCCAGTCAGGACATGAGTTCATCTTGGGATATTAGATCGTGTATGTATGCTCAACTTTAGGTGGGTTCGAATTAGTAATCAGCGATAAGACAATGGTCAGCATCTAGTCAATGTGGGAAGTGTTGTAGGACTATGGGATAGTCGTAGCATTCACAAGGTTGTCAGATAGTGTTGGGAGTGTTGTATGTTTGTGAGATAGTCGTAGCATTCATAAGGTTGTCAGATAGTGTTGGGAGTGTTGTAAGTCTACGAGTGTAGCCGTAACATTCACAAGGTTGTCAGATAGCGATAGAAGTGTTGTAAGTCTGCGGGTGTAGCCGTAGCATTCACAAGGTTGTCAGATAGTGTTGGACGTGTTATAAGTCTGCAGGTGTTGCCGTAGCATTCACAAGGTTGTCAGATTGTGTTGGAAGTGTTGTAACTTTGCGGGTGTAGCCATAGCATTCACAAAGCTTTCAGATGGTGGTAGAAGTGTTGTAAGTCTGCGGGTGTAGCCGTAGCATTCATAAGGTTCTCAAATAGTGTTAGAAGTGGTGTAAGTCTGTCGGTGTAGCCGTAGCATTCTCAAGGTTGTCAGATAGCATTAGATTGTTGTAAGCCTACGAAGGTAGCCGTAGCTTTCACTAGGTTGATAGATAGTATGGTAGTGATGTTAGATCACGAGAAGAAGAGTAGTACCCATCAGTTTGGGTGCAACAGTGAGGGCATGGCAATCCACAGAATGGGTTACAGAATGGCCTAGATGGGTTAAGACTGGATGAGCCAGTGATAAGACCGTAGGAACACCACGACAGTCATGGTATCAAGGGAACGATGGACCACATAAGGTTGTTTGTGATATAATGCTATCTTCAGTCATGTAGAAATCACTTTTAGCCTCGGATTTAGAAATGTCTGGATACGACAAATGGATGTGATCTGTTGGATTAGGAGTTCATTTGGGCCATAGTGGTAAGATAATTGATGGCGACTATTGACATATGAGAAATTCGTTCGAAAGTTGCTTATGACAGCTGTATGGGAGCCTTTAGCTCAGTAACCAGGTAGGAACCTAGTATCCTAGATGATTGGCAAAAAAATTGAGACTAGGAGGGTCTCAGTGTAATTTGGAAAGCAGACAGGAGGTAGTTCACTGTTTCAGGCAGTTCAGTATTTTAAGCAGTTCAGCATTCAGGCAGTTCAGTGTTTTGGGGCAACTTCGATGTCTCAGGCAGTATTAGTGTTTTAGGTCTGCAAGTACAGACGGAGTAACTGATCGATTGAGAAGCGATAAGTCACTTGCAGTGGGACTAAATAATCTTAGAGTAGTTTATTTGACTTTGATGAGCATCTCTCGTATGAGTCTAATCATTGTAGGGATAAATCTTCTACTCAAAGGATTATCTGATCCTTCTGTCAGGTGTAAGTGTTTTGTAGCCCTTTATGGATAGTGACTTTTCTTTTTCAGTAGCAGTGTGATGAGTGACAGTTTGGTCTGAGGGGTCTGAAAGGGAGCCAAACCACTCAGACCTTAGGGTTCGGATTTCAGGGAAGTAGGATCGGTTTTATTTGAGAGATCGAGGAATTGTTCTTCGTCGAGCTTGAAGAACTACTCTATGGATGGTTTAGTAGATCGAGATAGGCCGATTTATGATCAAAATTGGAAGGTTTTTCTATCAGATGAGATATTGATAGAGAGTGGTTTCGGTATGAACAAGCTTTCGGGAAGCCAAACTACGATAAGTGTCAGGTCAAAGAAGGTAGAAGTAGCTTACAAGGGTTGAAGGTTTGGGTGATATTTCCTGGGTAGAAGTTTCTGTTACCTTGGGAAGGCCATTAATCGCATTGGGTGATGGTGTTGGGTTTTGAGCATTCTAACACTTCTAAGTGTACATGCAACCCTAAATACCTTGGATCTATGTTTTCTCTATTATACATGCATATATGAACATTCCAAGGTATTATCCTAACTAGCATACAAAACATTGATTCATATGTAATAAAGCAAGTTAGAAGACATACCTTTTGATGTAGCTTGATTCCATGGAGCTTAAGAGCTTAGTGTTGGATTAATGTCTAAGTCCATAACTATAATTAGTAAGACTTGAACCGACCTCGCATGGTCTATTTGGGTTGCATGGCATCGGGACAATTGAATAGACAAGATGAGGAAAAAGGATACTAATGATAAATATTAATATATTATAAGTTCTAATATATTAATATATAATCATATTATTTACTTAGTATTGATCAAGAATTAATTTACAATTAATTAAGTGATCAAAAGGAACTAATTAAAAATGGACTCTTAGATATATGTGTGGTGGGCCAAGTTCATTTAGGTTGGGCTAAGCTTTCATGCATAGTCCATGGAGTGTTTAACCCATGGATAATATGAAATGAAATGTCATGGGTTTAACCCTAGTCTCCACCTTGTAAAGTTCATATTTCCATGTATAATAGAGAAAACATAGATACAAGGTATTTAGGGTTGAATGTACACTTAGAAGTGTTAGAATACCCAAAACCCAACAGTGGTATCACAAACATGGGTTGTTTTCTGTTATATTGATGCAAATGTTTTATTTTCAAAGTTGAAAAAAAAGAAAAAAAAAACATAACATTTATCAAATTTTAAGATAACTACTTGTTTTTGTGAAAAACTAATTATTTGTAAAATTTGAATCATTTGCTATATGAGTTGAATTAGGTCAAATTTAGTAAAAGATAAAATGATATGATTATTTTATTAGTTTTAAAAGTTTGATCTAAAGGTTTTTTTTTGAAACCTCCATAAGTTATGGATATGAAAAGGTTTTAAAAAAATTGATTCAAAGTTTTTATGGAGTTAGAAAATTTGGTGTTAATGTTTTAAAAGAATTCCATAACTTATTTGTAAGTTATGGAACATGAAAAGTTTCATCATAAAACAAGCATTTAACTCCATAAGTTATGGATTACCAAAAGTTTTATGTTTCCTTGATTTATGAGTTGCTTTGATTAATAGATAAGTTAATTGATTATGTGTTTTCAATCCATTTTAATCTAAGAGTTGATTCTAAAATGTGTTCGTGTAACTTGTCCTCAAGTTACATGAAAGGTCACATTTAAGTTTCTTAAAAACTCATAAAAGTTGGAAAAGGTTACAAAATGAAGAGTCTTGTGCACTTATGAGTGTTAGAATGCTCAAAACCCTACAGTGGTATCATAATATCGATGGAGCGTGTGTGGTTAACCGTCACATCGTTTGAGGGGTAAACATTTAAGGGTACCAAGTAATTTGCATGGTTACTTCACTCCTTGTTTTGTGATCCTCGGCATCCCAGTCACAAAACCTGAAGGGCACACTCGAGATTGAAACATACCATTGAAAAGTTCAATGAATCTCAAAAGATCTAGGAGTTTCAAATCCAATTAAAACCTAATAATACATTTCGTTTATCTTGGTGGAAATTGGTGAATCGTCATTCACCTACCTTCAAATATTTTATAGCTTGGATTACGACATCTCTCTTCTAAGTTATAAAATAGTTAGTTGGGTCCTAGCATTAATATTTCATATTGGGTGTTATATTAAGGACTTTAAATCAACTATCTTGAATATCTCCCAAAAGTTGTCTGACTCAGACATCTATGATCTTCACAAATCACTTAGAACTTCAATTCCTCCATCTCATCCAATTATTCTCCCTAACCCACAAGTTCAAGGTCACTAAAGCCCTATTGGCAAGCAAAGTCTATGTGTGCTCACATCTTGGAGATAAAGTCACATATTGACAAGCCGGGAGAGTTGGTTGTCAAAATCTTGAGAAAGTTGGATGTTCAATCACTTTCTATGTCACATAGTGAGTTCCTTTGGGACTAATACGGAATAGACTATGACATGACCCTTAATGATCTTATCTATTTGCTTGGTGCTTCTAAATCAGCAATGATTAGGAGGACTAGTAAAGCAAATTTGATTTGAAGATCAACTTCCCAAACTTCCATGGACATTGAAAATGGTACATGGTAAGGGGCATTGGTTACGAAGCTGCCAAATTTACCTGAAAGATCTTCAGGTAAAGTCCACTATCTAACTCGATTAACTTTCTATTCTGAGATTCTTATTACATGATGTGACTGGGTCATATGTTGATGTTGTAAGAATCAAAGAAAAGTGAAGAAACTTAAAGAAAGAGTATGCTGAATCTGATCGCGTAGATGGATTTCTATTGCATAGTTTGAAGATTGGATTCTTGAGCTACTTCTTAGGAGTTATGATATATTGCTTAGGAATAGATAACAACAAAGTTTTCATGTGCTTTTGCACTGTAAGGATAGTTTTTCCGCAAAGTTTTTAGAATAAAAGAAAAACATTTTGATTTTATTTATTTTAAAATATCCTTACAATGGCATTTGTGAAAAAAAAAATTGTTGCATATATGATTCCATTAATAGCAAGAGTGGAAATATGAATTTGATTCTTTCATTTGTGGTAGTGTCTAAATTTACCAAATAAGGAAAGTTTCTCTTCACCCAAGTTTCAATTGGACCGAAACTTGGAATCATGCAATTTGTATGACGAATGAGAATTTTCATCTTTGGAAAATTAAGACTAGTTACTTGTTCACATTTATATGTGAGTCAAGTGAAGGACTAAGCGATCGAGTACACATTCTTGTGCACTGATCAAGTCTACCACAAAAGATCTTTTAGACTATTCGTCATGATTTAATAAAATTTAGTAAATATGGTTACACTTACAAGTTCAAGTGTAATTCTGATACATTGGAAAATTTTCGATGTATGGCAGAACGAATGAGAAGAACCAAGTTAGGCAGAAGGATAAAATTTTCTCAAATCTGAAAAGATGGGAGAGTACTTTAGTAGCATGTAATATGATTATCTTAATGTTTAAGAGACCTTATCACAATTCATCCTCTAAGTGCATCCTGATAGCTAAGAAGAGGAGCTATGAATTGTTGAAGTGGTCAAATCAAGAAGATGTCATATCTCGTTCCAAAGACAATTCTTAGAGTCATACTCCAAGATTGTAACATGAGTGACATATCTTAAAGGAAGGTTTATTAACACTAGTAAAACATAAGAGTAAAGTGTCTCCTACTCTTGTACATTTGAAATTGGTGAGTTGTGATGTTTTGGATAAAACAAAGACCAACTAAGACCAATTGTGTGAAGCGTTTGTCTTGATATAGAATCCAAACTATCTCTTGAATATTTTGCAAGATATTCTTATATGTCAAGAGGACAGTGGGAGTATTAAAGATCCTGAAAAGAATTTCAAGATCTAATGAAGAAGAAAAACCTGTAGTTTAACACTAGCACAAGACGTGAGGTTTATAACCTATCGTGTTGACATATTTCAATTTCTGTGCCCATTCCAGTTAAAGTTGGCTTTGCATATGAGTTCTTAGAGTTCTCAATTGGTTGCATAACAACTTGGAAGCAATGGCAGGCCCGTGTGCTGCCAGGTGGCAAGAAGTTAAGAATGCACAAGTTTAATCCATATGGGTTTGGATTTGTCATTAACCGTGTCTTTTGATTTATGGTTTTGACAAATTCACATGGACAATAACACATATACCATAAAATCTAAGGGTTATAAGGTTTCTCCCCGATTCATGAAAAATGATGGTCAAGAAACACTTCCACCAAGTAGATTTGAAACAGATAACAAAGCTCTAAAAAATTGAAACTATGATTACGACATCCCTTTTCATAGTTCTAAAATTGTTTAGACTCACCTGTGAGCTATCTAAGATAAGGTGTATGATTTTGATAAAGTCTTATCAAGGCAATCTCGTCTCAGAAATCTGAACTTTGGTAAGAAAGTCAGTAAAGTACTGACTTTTACAATTCCAGTTGATTTCTGAGTACATGTCAAAGCTAGTGGGAGCTTAAGTGTTATGCTAACAATCATCATGTTAGTGGGAGCATGATAATTATGATAAAGGTTGCAAGTTAGCAATGTTAATTATAGAAAACAAAAGTTTCAATTCGTGAGGTTGCATGGGTTGAAAAAGTTGTTTTGCTATAATTAAGGGAGAGGAAATTATACTTCATCTCAATTCTAAAATGCTTAGATTGAGATTTTAATCATCTTAGTCAAGTGTGTGTGTGTGTGTGTATATATATATATATATATATATATATATATATATATATATGAATTTTATGCTGGTTTGGTTCAACTTAAATTCAATTATAATTACGACATCCCTCTTCATAGTCAAATTTTGAGAACATGCAAATAAAAAATATTGTAGCAAAAGAATGGTCTAGAAGCATGTCTTTATGTGACACATCATGAATCGTGTCCCATTTTTTTTGGGTACAAGATCGATTACATGTGCTATAATATTTGTCGTTTCTAAATTTTCCAAATGCCTGGGGCATTAAGAGGGATAAGGTATAGAATTGGATATGACTAAAATGATTAAGCAATTGTCGAGGACAATCTAAGGTTTACCGATGATTGGTTGCTCAGGGAAAGTTGGAAGTATAGTGTTAAGTTTTTGAAAGGACCATATTGACATATTCTGAAAAGAGGCAACTCTTGTTCAGAAGTGATAGTCAAAATGGGAACGTTTCATAGGTGGAAGTTATTAAATCTATGTAACATTAAAAAAAGTTAATGCAAGAAGGATGTTTCCCATGGAATTGATCTCCTTTTCGATGTAGCTTCATTCCATGGAGCTTAAGAGCCTAGTGTTGGATTAATGTCTCAGTCCATAACTATAATTGGTAAGACTTGACCCAACCTGACATGGTCCATTTAGGTTGCATGGCATCGGGACAATTGGATAGACAAGATGAGGAAAAAGGATACTAGTGATATATATATATATATATATATATATATATATATATATATATATATATTAATATATTAGAAGTTCTAATATATTAATATATAATCATATTATTTACTTAGTATTGATCAAGAATTAATTTACAATTAATTAAGTGATCAAAAGGAACTAATTAAAAATGGACTCTTAGATATATATGTGTGGTGGGCCAAGTTCATTTAGGTTGGGCTAAGCTTTCATGCATAGTCCATGGAGTGTTTAACCCATGGATAATATGAAATGAAATGTCATGGGTTTAACCCTAGTCTCCACACTATATAAAGATGTCATTGGTTGGTGAAATTGGCACTAGCATGGGTACACTAAGAGGGCTAGCCGAATTCACTAGAGAGAACCAAAGTATCCTTATTATCAAGCTTATTCCAAGTGTTCATGGTGTTTTGTAAACCATTTGAGGTGTCACACTTGGGGCACTGGGCACTCAAGCTTCATGAAGACAAGTTACAACAAAGATTTATGTATTCTAACTTGTTATATTACTATGTATCAATGTTTTGGTATGCTAGTTAGGATAATACCTTGTAAAGTTCATATTTGCATGTATAATAGAGAAAACATAGATCCAAGGTATTTAGGGTTGCATGTACACTTAGGAGTGTTAGAATGCCCAAAACCCAACACCTAGTGCCTCAAGTGTGACACCTCAAATGGTTCACACACACTACTAGAAAAACAGCCTTTAATGACGTGCAAACAATGACACACAATGATTTACGATACGAAAAAGTGTGCGTCCGTAAAATAATGTCATCTCTTATAAAATTTGAAGGATAGAGGACAAGCATTTTGTGCGCGCCCTAAACTTAGTGTCCAAAAAAAACACGGAGGGCGCATACGATAAGATGTGTGTCGTGTGCGCACGTCGCTTTATATTTTTTTTCATAAACACGCGTTTTAGAAGCTCGCGGGGAAATAAACTTCCAAAAGTTTGAAAAGCCACCATGCTCTCCTCTACCTTCTTTCAATCGTTCTTAGCTCTCTCTCTCTCTCTCTCAATCAAATACCAAAAATCGACTATTGTTGGAACTAGGGTTCCAGTTCTTAGTGAAATCTAAGGTTTTTTGGTGACCGGGCCATGAAATTGATCAAAGGGGTAAAATTGTTGGAACCACGACTATTGTTGGAACTAGGGTTTTAGTTCATAAACCCACCATCTACTTCTCTCGATCTTCAGTTCCTCAATTATTTTCTCAGCCTCTCAATCAATAGAAGAGAGCTGTATCACGATCGCAAATTTAGAGTGATTTCCATATCAAGTAGAACAACAACTCCATTACATTCAAGGTCTCGAAACTCCATGGTCAATCACCATCAACATTCTGCTTCTTTATTTGTTCTAGAGGTTCGACTTCCTTTATTACGAGTTTTATCACCTTTTTAATCGAACTCGATTAGCCCTCGATACCTAATGTTATCTTTTGCATTGTTGCTTCTGCTCCGTTCTTCTTGAAACCTCCCCACACTCTAATGTCAAATTCGACACTTTTGTCGAAACATACTTTATGATATCAAGTTGGAAATCAATAGAAATGGCTATGAATGCCGGTTGGGTTGGAGGATTCTCTGGAGGACGAGAGAGATTTGGATCAGATTATGGCAGATCGTAGGGCTGCAGAGATTGAGCTTGATACCATGGAGGGTGTTGTGTCAAGGGAAAAGCTCCCCCATCATCTCAACGATCAACATCGGTTAGGGTTTCTGTTTTTTTTTTTTTTTGTTGTTTTATTTCCATACCTTCACCATCACCAATGTTACTTTGTGCTTCATCTGATGTACGATTACCTTCTCCTTGTTATGGTTGCAATACTCCTATGGGTCGCTCTGATTCTCCATGGGATAATTTTCCCCTTCTCCTATTCCAATTAGGGCAATAATGAGAGTGTGATGTTAGAGATGGAGTACAACTCTGAGAGTATAAAGGTTGTTGCAATACATCTTTGCATCAATTATTCCATTAGACTCTTTGTACTGATGTCCTCAAAATAGGGAGCTTAGACATACTCTCAAGTGTCAACATTAAAACAACAGATTGAATTCTTCATTTAATGTAGAAAAATTTGAAAGTTGTAATAAAACTTTATAATGATGTAATAAGGTAACATTAGTATTATAGCTGCAGCAAAGTCTACAGCTGGTGTGGAATTTCAAAATGATTAGGTTTCATCTCAGGAATCATGGAGCTTAACTTTATTTCAGGAATCATGTACATCCATCTTGGGTCAAATCTGAATTACTAAGCTATAAACAGGTTTCCACATCAATGGTACAACACATGCTTGATTACATTTTGGAAAATTCAAGTTCATTAACTGGTACCCCACATGGAAAAAAGAAAAACAAAGTAACAACCCATTTGAAACCTGATGATGCGGGCCATACTCGATGCATCATTTTGTTACTAAAGAGCGACATAGACAACAAGTCTGATCTTAAATTCTTGGATATCTCTAATTTTTTTTCTTCTGACTCAAATCAACAAAGAAATGACATCCCCACAGAGTTGCTAACTATTCCAGCAATACGATCACATCTGTGATTTGTTACTGCAGACTTGCTAACTATTTAAGCTAATCACATTTTTTTTTTGAACTTGAAACTGTTAAATCTTTATATAAAAAAATGTTACAGATATGAATCTTAATAGTTTAATAAGGAATTGGGATATCAAGTGGAGGATGCAATCTGAAGTGGGTTCTCAAGTTACACAATCGCTCCTGATTACTGGCTTTTTGTGTCGGATTTATCATGGGGGTGGACCCAACTTTTTGATGAGATTGCTGATGGATCATGGAATATAATTAGTGGTACAGACCATAAGTTTTTTAGGCCAATGACATGATATCCTTTTCATAGTTAAAATTAGATGAGCTGTACATAGGATTAAGTTATCCTATTTATCTTTTTTGCTTCTAAATGTTGTTCTGTCTTCATGATCCTTGATTTTCATAATTACAATTAGATAGCAATATGAAATGTTGGATATTACTTGTCAAACTTCTTTCCGTTGTTCATTTTTTTAATGGTAGTTGTAAACGTATGTTTCATTTTGTCTTGTATGGAGATAAAGAAAGGTAGATGATTAGCAGATATATATAAGTATTTATAATGTATAGAATGTTTTTGTGTATACATCATATAGATATTCTGGACATAATCCAGAAATCTAGAAAAAACAGTTGCATATGACTTTTCCGGGTTTGGGGAAATATTATATTGAACTAATGAAAACTTCATCATGCAGGTGTTCTTCTTGGGGTAGGCTTATATGGAGAAAAAAGTGCATTAAGTTTAGCTGATGGGATCAAGAATCAGGTGGATGGTAGTTTCTACTTTATAATTTCACATAATTATGAGCCATAAAGAAAATAGAAGGTCCTGGTACATTTTATTTATTTATTTTTGAAACAGGGGGAGGTAAATGAAAAGATCCCTACAGATGTTCAATCTTCTTCTTCTTCTTTTTCTTCTTCACCATCTGGACACCAAAGGAAACCACTAAAGCCTCTGTCTCCTTGGATCACTGATTTATTGCTTGCTGCACCTTTAGGTATCAGAAGCGACTACTTTCATTGGTAAGTGCTTGTTTAATTTTTAAAAAAAAAAGTTCTTTTTGTGTGTTTTCATGACTATTGCCTTTTCTTACTTATTTAACATTTGTAGGTGTGGGGATGTTATGGGAAAATACGCTGCAGGTGAACTGAAGCCACCTTCTCTTGGTAAGTGGAAAAGTTTTTTTTATACAACTTTTGCAAGAAGGATAATAACGATTAACACAGTAGTAAAATTTTGTGTTTAGTAATGGCTTCTACATGTGGATCTGGAAAGCATCCATAGTTAATGCCATCTACACCAAGGTAAATTGGTTAGTAATCATCTGTAAACTAACCTAATTTATATATATGAACTTGGTGTAGAATTATACATTATTGAAATATTTTTCTTTTTCAGTGGATTAATCATGTTGAAGATGTTATCAGACATTCGACAATGTTGTTGAGCATCCATTTCACTTTACACACACATATATTTTATATATATTACACAATCTCTCCCACCGGCCCCAATCATCCTGAGCTCAAATCTTTCTAGGTATTTGTTACCAAATAAGGAAAGAATGGATAGAGTAAGAACACCAAAGTTGCATAGATACATAGCAATACTGTGTGTCATTCTGTTTCTAAATATATAATGTTCAGGGGAGGTAGACATAACCATCATTGAAAGTGTCGCGTCTAAAGGAGCTGGTATGTAGTATGTACTAGTTGATTCATTAGATTAAACCTACGTTTCATATCATTATTTCTAATAATAGAAAGTCATAAATTTAGAAAGATTTGACGAGTCTAATTGCTTGAGGTGCAGTTTGTTTAGATGGAAGCCCACCTGCTTACCAGCTTGATAGAGGGTTTGGAGATGGTGTCAATAATTGGTTGGTTCATATATAGTTCTGTCTTCCTTAATTTGTTAAGTACTCATGACTTTCTATTTTTATTTTAATAATAAAACGTTCTTAACTTAGAAAGAACCTATACATATTGCTTTTCATGAAGCCCAAATACTCGGTGGTCAATCCAATCTCAATTTGCGCATTCACTATGATAAGAGAAACATATTTTTATTTGCATAAAGTATACACGTGTTACGTCTATACAGTGTAGTCATACAATCTAGCAATGGATTTACATCATGCAAAACACCAGAGCATATAGACATGGGTTTAGGCCATAATATGTTTCATCTAATCGAGAACTTCTTGATTTCCCTAATTTGTTGCTGATGCAGTTGAATATCCCACCATCCATTGTTAATTTATCCAATCTTTCAGGGTTGGATCTAAGTGATAACAAGCTTCATGGACCCGTTCCTGTCTCTAATGAAACATCCCCTGGTCTAGTCTTGACAGGTTAAAGAATGCAAATTTTTGCCGATCAAGGTGGTGATTCTCATTGGATTTACAAGGAGCAAAGTTATTATTGGTCAAATTTTTTATGTTATGTTCTATACTTCTTATTCTCACCTGAAATTCTATCATAGGGGCCATAGTAAGGTCATGTTAGATGAAAAACATTTTCAATACCTCACTATTTTGATATTCAATCTTCCATTCAAGCAGATGATTCATTGTACTTTCACTAGTAAATGACTGTGTTGCCCTTGTGTCTTTTATCTTTTGTTTAGCTGAGAAATTTAATTTGTATATGATTCCTTTGTTTTGTTCGTAAGGTGGTTTTGATGGTAACTCCATGAAGGTAGCCGAGTTATTGTTCAACAATGGGTTCAAAAGCTTCAGAGTATATATCCATTTGCCAAATCCAAAATCCTCATTGTAAAAGTCAACACAACTACTGGATAAGGGCTGCCATTTTCGTATTTACCCTGGGCGAAACAAGTTGCAGAGTAAAGTGCATATGCAGCACCCTTACACATACAACACTTTATCCAGACAAATATTATCACCATTCAAGACTTAATTGGAAAAAAGAAAGAAACAACCTGTAACACTCGTGTTTCTAGCCTAGGCATTTATATTGAGTTGATAGTCTAGGTTAACCTTTGTAACTCATTTTGAAGAAATGAAAAAGGAATTATGTGAATTATGTGTTTTATGCTTAATTATTAGGGCTTAATTAATTAAGAATAAAAATAACCATCAAAATTAAAGTGTGAGATAAGCCCGATATCTTTACATAAAGTTGTAGTGGTCGAAACAAGGATTTCGGGGATATAAAGAATACCAAAATCCGAGTTATAACGAAAAAGTTATGACCTGTCGAAGTTTCGCAACAAAACTGGCACGGTGCTGAATGTCGTAAAAAGTGAGTTTTCGATAAACTACTTTTTAGCCTTGGTAATCTAAACGAAAGACGTAGTATTCGTTAAACCGAGAAGTTCGATAAAAAGAACGCCCAAATCTGACTTCGTATGAGGAAGTTATGATTTTTCGAAGTTTCAGCGTAGCAGTAGACAGCTAAAAACTCGAATTTTAGATTGAGCGATTTTTAGCCGACACAACCTAAACGAGAATTGAAGGTCTCGTCATTAGGAGCACAACGGTAAAAAGTCTGACGAAAACGGACGTCGGATGAAGAAGTTATGAATTTTTAACAGATTTCCTGTCCAGGTCTGTTAAAAATAATAATATGAAATTTAAACAAATTAGCCGACGAAGTATAAACGGAAGTTGTAAATCGTAATTTTAGCTACGCGTGCATATAAAGAACGTCAAAAACGGAGCTCATATGCGAAAGTTATGAATTTTAGAAGTTTTGGCGCGAAAACCGAGAAATTTCGCATAGTCACACTTTGCCACGTCACCCTCGCTTAGAATGTGACATGTGTCCTGCTGAGTCACCTAGCTGCTGAGTCATCAGGCTGCTGAGTCACCGAGGCTACTGATTCATGCGAAGCCACGTGTCATCTTCTGATTCGACCGAGGAGGAGGCCCAATCCGAAGCTGCCAGCCTTCTGTCCGAGCCTCGCACCCAGCTCCGAGCCTCGCATAGCCTAGCTCCGAGCCTCGCAGGTGCGCCAGTAAGCCGCGGTCCACTTAGAAGCCGACAGCGAGCCCTCGTATGTGTGAGCCATGTGCGAGCCATCCCCCCCTGTGAAGCCTCTTAGCCGTCGGATCAGGAGACTTCTCAGCCCTTGGATCAGAACTTCGGACCCTATAAATAGAAGGGTACCTGCGAAGGCTCCCGGGTACTTTTGGAATTTTGCCATTTTTAGCCCGTCTCTTCATATTTTCTTCATCTTAGAATCCCCCAAAGCCCCGGTATCGATTGTAAAGCCTGGAATACCCTACGAAGTGCTCGAGAAGCCCGGAAAATTTATCATTTCGGTTTCTAAGCCCGACTTTTGCAGAGCCCGGTTTCTCAATAAAACTCCCGGTTTGATTAGAAACGATCGTTTTAGGAAACGAATTGCTGCCCGATTTTCACCAAAATACGTGAGTGTGTAGTTACTTTCAATTTACACATAGATATGAAGTATTTACCTTGAAATACGTGTTATGTGTAAATATGCTAATTGTTTATTCGAGGTGACTATGGAATTGATGTTTTTACAAGTTTTAAATCGTATATGCTTTTTATCTACAAAATGTGTTGGGTAGAACATGGGTAGATATAATAGTTGCTGTGTGATAAAATGAAATAATGAGAGGCCTCGTTATAGATGATATTGATGATCTAGTCATCTAGCGGAGTATAGATGACGAGCACGGACTTTCTAGATAGTCCAGTGGAACACTAGCAGGCTAGCAACCTGTAGGTGTTTATTCAAACTGTGTTTATTTGAACTGTGTGCTCACCAGATGTACTCCATCCCCCACATGGTTGCCTTTAGGACATTTATTGCTGAGGAATCCCCTTAGCAGTAGTGTCGATCCCGATGATAATCCTTAGGCTAGGTCCCTTGTGATAGGTGTTTAGGGACGTAAAGTGAGGACAACGGGAATGGGTAATCAGGGTTATTGTTGATTGGTGAACTTAATAAGTATATTATTATTGTGGGTTGAAAACCCTATATGCTCACCAGGCTCCTAAGCCTGACCCACTCAGTTTTATGATTACAGGTAGTGGACCCCGAGCATAGTCGGAGGATGACGAGAGATTTTTGGATTATAGGCCAGTAGTTGTAAATAACTGTTGAAAGGCTTATAATGTCTTGTTTATGCTTTCGATCTGTATCGGAACATGACATCCCGAGGTTTTGATATATATATGGAAAATATATACCTTCTTAATGAAGGATTTTGATAAACTTTTATCATATATTGTTTGGGGACCAATTCCGCAATATCTTATAAAAAGATTTCTCTGATTTTATTTTAAAAAGCATAAATTAAATCGGTCTTTTCTGGCCGAGAAATATGGGGATGTCACAGTGGGTATCAGAGCATTAGTTTAAGCGAACTAAGAAATTGTAGAATTTCTAGACTTGAACTTAGAATGCTAAGTGATGATTGTGAGATGAGTGTCTACCATATTTTAGACACGAGCACTAGTTTATTTTAGGGAAGATGCCTAAAATGCCCTTATGTGCTAAATGCTATGTGTTTGCCATGTGTGCCATTATTTGTTCGGATCTATGATCTGTTGCCGACCGGGATCTAGAAACCTTATGTGTGTAGGATTCTAAGCGTTTGAATACGAGATTAGAACTAACATGTAAACGTTTCGGAGTGATAAGGGAATTGACATGTCTAACAAGGATAAAGACCTAAATTTCGCCTTATTCGATATATAGATTGTAATGGCAAGAACTCGGAGTGGATCTGGAAATGCAAACAGAAACCAACAACCTCAACCTCCAGTGGTGGAACAGGTGCCTATAGTAGGAGCTGCACCCGAACCCATCACCATGGCTGGAGTACGAATTATGATTCAGGCCATGTTGGCTGAACAGAGAGAGGAATTGAGGCAAATGTTGCTGAACGACAGGGATGAACCTTCAGTTCCCGTTGATCAACGTGAACTAAATGACGATCGATTTGAAGAAGGGAAAAATAGCAGATCGGTTGGTCATAGTGAACCGCTTGTGGTTGGGAGGAATAACCACAAGGGTAGAGTGGAAAGAAATGGGTGCAAGTATAAGGACTTTATGACTTGCAAGCCATCGACCTTTAATGGAAAAGAAGATCATGTCGGAGTAATGGACTGGATCTCGGAAATGGAGTTGCTTTCATGACTTGTGATTACCAAGGCAAGTTACAAACTATGTTTGTAGTACGTCAGTTCAGGGGTAGTGCTGCTCGTTGGTGGAGCACTTTGGGGAAAACCCTAAGCCCTAATGAGCCACTGCAATTAACTTAGGCAGAGTTCTTGGTGCACTTCAAGCGCAAGTACTGCTCGGCCCAAAACGTACTTGAGTTAGAAAACCAATTTCTAACGTTGCAGAATGGGAGTATGACCGTTGACGAATGTACGAATAACTTCACAGACAAAATGGATTTTGCTTTGCGTATTGTCCCAGATGAGTTGCCAAAAATAGACAGGTACGCAAAGGGGCTTCCATGGGAGTACGCGGTGCCAGTATGTCAGGCACTTACTTTGGAGGCAGCTATCTGGGCTGCCAAGTCTGTGGAGGACATGATTAAGGGAAGAGCTGCCAGCAAAGTCGAGGTTGGCGAGAAGAGGAAATTTGAAGGGTCTGCTAAACCCAACAAAAAGAGCAAGTTCGGTTTAAAGAAGTTCAGGGGAGGAAATGAATTTAAATGGTGCGAGAAGTGCAAGAAGAAGCACTCGGGAAAATATGGCGAGGAAGTAACCCGCTACAAGTGTGGGAAAACGGGGCACTATGCCAATGAGTGTACCACCAACAAGAGGGTGTGCTACGAGTGTCGTGAAGAAGGGCATATTGCTAAGGATTGCCCAAAGAAGAAAGATGCGGGAAGGCCCAACATACCACCAAAGCCGAAGGCGAGAGCCTTCCACATGACGCTCGAAGCTGCGAAAGAAGAAGCCGATGTCGCTTCAGGTACCTTTCTCGTAAACGAATTGCCTGCCCAAATTTTGTTTGATACTGGAGCCAATTACTCCTTTATATCGCATGAATTTGGTAGAAAGCTAGCTTTGCCTGTAGATAGGCTAGTTAATGCCTTATTAGTCGAGATTGCTACTGGCAAGTTTGTACCTGTTAGCCATCGTATGAAAAACATCCTTATTGACTTGGATGAGAATAAGTTCCAAGAGGAATAATTGCCTATCGAGTTAAATGGATTCGATATAGTTTTAGGAATGGATTGGCTTAGCACCAATGATGCAGAAATACTATGTAGAAAGAAGATAGTTAAAGTAAACCTGCCAGGGAAAGAGTCGTTTATGGTGTATGGAGACAAACGCAGAGTAAACTCTGGAATCATTTCCCTAATGAAAGCCAGAAAGTGTTTGGCCAAGGGATGTACATCATATCTAGCGTTCGTGATCGATGCCAAGATGGAAAAGAAGGAGGTGCAGAATATTCCGGTGGTGTGTGATTATCCGGAAGTCTTTCCCGAAGATCTTCCCGGATTGCCCCCTGATCGACAAGTAGAATTTCGTATCGACTTGTTACCAGGAACGACGCCGATAGCGAAAGCACCTTATCGATTAGTGCCAACCGAAATGAAAGAACTTATGACACAACTTTAGGAGTTATTGGACAAAGGTTTTATTCGACCTAGTTCACCACCCTGGGGAGCCCCTCTGTTATTTGTAAAGAAGAAAGACGGAAGCATGAGAATGTGCATCGATTACAGAGAGCTGAACAAAGTGACGATAAAGAACAAGTACCCGTTGCTAAGGATCGATGACTTGTTCGACCAGTTGCAGGGTTCGAGCTATTTCTCGAAGATCGATCTTAGGTCGGGATACCATCAACTAAAGGTGAGAGAGCAGGACATCGAAAAGACTGCTTTTAGAACGAGATATGGACACTATGAATTTTTGGTTATGTCGTTCGGACTAACCAATGCCCCAGCAGCTTTCATGGATTTGATGAATAGGGTTTGTAAACCATTCTTAGATAAATCTGTGATAGTATTCATAGATGATATCTTGATTTATTCGAAAAGCAAGTAGGAGCATGAAAAGCATCTGCGTGAAGTGCTAGAAGTCCTGAAAAAGGAGAAGTTGTATGCAAACTTCTCCAAGTGTGAATTTTGGATTCAAGAAGTCCAATTTTTAGGTCATGTGGTTAACCAAGAAGGGATAATGGTCGACCCAGCAAAGATTGAAGCTGTAATGAAGTGGGAACAACCAAAAAGTCCTACGGAGATTCGAAGTTTTTTAGGATTAGCTGGATATTACCGAAGGTTTATCCAAGGCTTTTCTTCAATTGCTACTCCATTAACAGCTTTGACCCACAAAGGAGCCACTTATGCTTGGAATGAAAAGCATAAGGAAGCCTTTGAGAAGTTGAAGAAGAGATTGTGTGAAGCACCGATTCTTTCATTGCCTGAAGGAGTTGATGACTTTATAGTTTATAGCGATGCATCTGGAGTTGGGTTAGGTTGTGTTCTAACCCAAAGGGATAAAGTGATCGCGTATGCATCGAGGCAATTAAAGGAGCATGAAAAGAACTACCCCATTCATGATTTGGAGTTGGTAGTGGTAGTATTTGCCTTGAAGATATGGAGGCATTATCTTTATGGCACCAAGTGTAAACTTTCCACTGATCATAAGAGTCTCCATTATCTCTTTAATCAGAAGGAATTGAACATGAGGCAACGACACTGGCTAGAGTTACTCAAGGACTACGACTGTGAGATACTTTACCACCCTGGTAAAGCAAATGTTGTTGCTGATGGTCTCAATCGGAAGGTAAACCTTGAAAAGAAAAGGCCAAGAGCGTTGAGAATTGAAGTTGTCTCGACAATTGTGGAAAGTATAAAGAAAGCTCAAGAGGAAGCTTTAGAGAAAAATGACCGAAAGGAAGAACGTTTGGGCAAAACGTTAGTGTTCGGTACAAACAACCAAGGGTTGAAGGTATTTCAAGATAGAATTTGGGTACCTAAGATGGGCGGAATAAGAGATCTTCTGATGGAAGAAGCTCACAAGACCATGTACTCAATTCATCCCGGCAGTACGAAAATGTATAGGGATCTAAAACCCTATTATTGGTGGCCGACGATGAAGCTCGATATTGCTAAGTATGTGGCCGAGTGTGTAACTTGTGCTAGGGTTATGGCACAACATCAGAAACCGTATGGGAGTTTAGAACCTTTACCCGTACCCATGGGTAAATAAGAAGACGTCACCATGGATTTTGTGACTAAACTACCCAGAACAAGGATGGGTGGTCATTGATCGCTTCACTAAGAGTGCGAATTTCATAGCGGCCAAAGAGAAATGGTGTATGGACAAACTTGTGAATTCTTACGTGAAGGAAATTGTGAGGCTTCACGGTGTTCTGTTAACGATTGTGTCCGATCGTGATAGCCGTTTTACCTCAAGGTTTTGGATGAGTCTACAAGCGGAATTGGGTACCAAGTTGTGTTTGAGTACAGCTTCCCATCGGCAAACCGATGGTCAGAGTGAGCGAACGATTCAAACATTGGAGGATATGCTGAGAACATGTACCCTAGAATTCCAAGGTAACTGGGATGAACACTTACCTTTAGTACAATTCTCCTATAATAATAGTTTCCACTCAAGCATTAAGATGGCACCTTATCACGCTTTGTATGGGGAAAAGTGTCGAACGCCATCATGTTGGCTGGAAGCTAGGGAAAAGCAGTTTATGGGACCTGAAATAGTCCATCAGACTGCCGAAAAGTTGAAAGTGATAAGGGAAAGGATGTTAGCTGCTCAAGATCGCCAAAAGAGTTATGCTGACAAGAAAAGACAACCAATATCCTTCGATGTTGGAGATTCGGTTTTACTTAAAGTCTCGCCGTGGAAGGGACTTATAAGATTCGGTAAGGGAGGGAAGTTGAGTCCAAGGTTTATTGGACCATTTAAAGTTCTTCAGAGAATCGGGAATCAAGCTTACAAGCTAGAGTTACCGGAAGAACTAGAGGGTATTCATAACACCTTTCATGTGTGTTACTTGAGAAAGTTCACAGGAGATGTGCCCGACATAATTCCGATTTCTGAGTTAAGGTTGGATGAAAACAAGAGGTTGATCGAAGAACCTGAGGCTATCCTTGACCGTAAGACTATGAAGTTGCGACGCAAGATGGTTGATTTAGTGCTTGTGCGTTGGAAACATACGAATGGACCAAATCTCACTTGGGAAACGGAGAGTGACATGATGAGTCGCTACCCGCAGTTGTTTGGTGATATGTGATTCTGGGGATAGAATCATCCTAAGGGGGAGACAATTGTAACACTCGTGTTTCTAGCCTAGGCATTTATATTGAGTTGATAGTGTAGGTTAACCTTTGTAACTCATTTTGAAGAAATGAAAAAGGAATTATGTGAATTATGTGTTTTATGCTTAACTATTAGGGCTTAATTAATTAAGAATAAAAATAAGCGTCAAAATTAAAGTGTGAGATAAGCCCGATATCTTTACATAAAGTTGTAGTGGTCGAAACAAGGATTTCGGGGATATAAAGAATACCAAAATCCGAGTTATAACGAAGAAGTTATGACCTGTCGAAGTTTCGCGACAAAACCGGCACGGTGCTGAATGTCATAAAAAGTGAGTTTTCGATAAAGTACTTTTTAGACTTAGTAATCTAAACGAAAGTCGTAGTATTCGTTAAACCGAGAAGTTCGATAAAAAGAACGCCCAAATCTGACTTCGTATGAGGAAGTTATGATTTTTCGAAGTTTCAGCGTAGCAGTAGACAGCTAAAAACTCGAATTTTAGATCGAGCGATTTTTAGCCGACACAACCTAAACGAGAATTGAAGGTCTCATCATTAGGAGCACAACGGTAAAAAGTCTGACGAAAACGGACGTCGGATGAAGAAGTTATGAATTTTTAACAGATTCCCTGTCCCGGTCTGTTAAAAATAATAATATAAAATTTAAAGTGAAAATTAGCCGACGAAGTCTAAACGGAAGTTGTAAATCGTAATCTTAGCTACGCGTGCATATAAAGAACGTCAAAAACGGAGCTTGTATGCGAAAGTTATGAATTTTAGAAGTTTTGGCGCGAAAACCGAGAAATTTCGCATAGTCACACTTTGCCACGTCACCCTTGCTTAGAATGTGACACGTGTCCTGCTGAGTCACCTGGCTGCTGAGTCATCAGGCTACTGAGTCACCGAGGCTGCTGAGTCATGCGAAGCCACGTTTCATCTTCTGATTCGACCGAGGTGGAGGCCTAATCCGAAGCTGCCAGCCTTCTATCCGAGCCTCGCACCCAGCTCCGAGCCACGCATAGCCTAGCTCCGAGCCTCGCAGGTACGCCAGTAAGCCGCGGTCCACTTAGAAGCCGCCAGCGAGCCCTCGCATGTTTGAGCCATGTGCGAGCCATCCCCCCCTGCGAAGCCTCTTAGCCGTCGGATCAGGAGACTTCTCAGCCCTTGGATCAGAACTTCGGACCCTATAAATAGAAGGGTACCTAAGAAGGCTCCCGGGTACTTTTGGAATTTTGCCATTTTTAGCCCGTCTCTTCATATTTTCTTCATCTTAGAATCCCCCAAAGCCCCGGTATCGATTGTAAAGCCCGGAATACCCCACGAATTGCCCGAGAAGCTCGAAAAATTTATCTTTTCGGTTTCGAAGCCCGACTTTTGCAGAGCCTGGTTTCTCAATAAAACTCCCGGTTTTATTAGAAACGATAGTTTTAGGAAACGAATTGTTGCCCGATTTTCACCAAAATACGTGAGTGTGTAGTTACTTTCAATTTACACATAGATATGAAGTATTTACCTTGAAATACATGTTATGTGTAAATATGCTAATTGTTTATTCGAGGTGACTATTGAATTGATGTTTTTACAAGTTTTAAATTGTATATGCTTTTTATCTACAAAATGTGTTAGGTAGAACATGGGTAGATATAATAGTTGATGTGTGATAAAATGAAATAATGAGAGGCCTCGTTATAGATGATATTGATGATCTAGTCATCTAGCGGAGTATAGATGACGACCATGGACTTTCTAGATAGCCCAGTGGAACACTAGCAGGCTAGCAACCTGTAGGTGTTTATTCGAACTGTGTGTTTATTTGAACTGTGTGCTCACCAGATGTACTCCATCCCCCACATGGTTGCCTTTAGGACATTTATTGCTGAGGAATCCCCTTAGCAGGAGTGTCCATCCCGATGATAATCCTTAGGCTAGGTCCCTTGTGATAGGTGTTTAGGGACGTAAAGTGAGGACAACGGGAATGGGTAATCAGGGTTATTGTTGATTGGTGAACTTAATAAGTATATTATTATTGTGGGTTGAAAACCCTATATGCTCACCAGGCTCCCAAGCCTGACCCACTCAGTTTTATGATTACAGATAGTGGACCCCGAGCATAGTCGGAGGATGACGAGAGATTTTTGGATTATAGGCCAGTAGTTGTAAATAACTGTTGAAAGGCTTATAATGTCTTCTTTATGCTTTTGATCTCTATCGGAACATGACATCCCGAGATTTTGATATATATATATATATATATATATATATATATATATATATATATATATATATATATATATATATATATATATATATATGGAAAATATATACCTTCTTAATGAAGGATTTTGATAAACTTTTATCATATATTGTTTGGGGACCAATTCCGCAATATCTTATAAAAAGATTTCTCTGATTTTATTTTAAAAAGCATAAATTAAATCGGTCTTTTCTGGCCGAGAAATATGGGGATGTCACACCACCCTTAGTCTACTTGCAGTTATGTTTTCTGTTCAAAAATTCTGAGAAAAATGACTACTTTTTGAACAATGATTTATTCACTAGTTTTTGGTTGTTGATGGTTCTGAATGGGATAACCAACTTAAGAAGCAACATTAGAAATGTCCATCATCGATTCAGATACTAAATAGAAGACAATGTCTCAAATTGGGAATAGATTCGGTTAGTTCTACTTCCTCCAATCAATTGTCATTTGTCCTCTTTGTGAAAAAAATCAAAAATGTATGTTTGATTAATGATGATGTTTCCTCACTTTCTTCTTACAGTCATTACTAGATGCGGATAAAGTTAATGCTACACATGTATCACCATGTGACATTGTTGCTGTCATTCGTCCTGCTACTTATAAGTCTGGGATTGTGTGTGAAGAATTAGATCAAAAATATGTGATGAAAGATAACTTTGAGATGTCATTATCAATTACATTTTCTGAAAATGGAAATGAAACCAATATCTATTTAGGACGTGTAATGCCTTCATCACGAAAGGACCTGCATGGTTTGTATATATTTCAACCAAAATGTAATTCCCATCCTCTGTTTCAAAAAGTTGGAATTTATACATTCACCTTTTTCGTTGTGAATAACATTGAATTGCTTTAATGTATATATAATCACATGGTTTTACAATCATATGATTTTGTTAATGATTAGCATTTACATATTTCTATCATCAGAGAGATTCAAGATGTAAGAAACATGTGGTGAAGGTCAAAGTTGAAGCGTCGTGTGAGGTCCACAAATGGGCACTTGCCAAGAAGGTTCCTGATTATAATGTCACGTAAGAAAAATATAATTTATGTGTGCAGTTTTATAAAATCTCACTACTAGAAAAACAGCCTTTTACGACGCTCATTGCGCGTCGTAAAAGGCTCAGACGACGCGCACATGCGCTTCAAGGAAGGCCCTGTCATAAAGAGAGACGACGCGCTTTTGCGCGTCATCTATAGACGACGCGCAATTACGACGCGCGTTTACGACACACAATGCGTATCAAGGAAGGCCCTATCATAAAGGAAGACGACACGTATTTGCGTGTCGTAACCTTACGACGCGCGTGTTAATGACATGCAATGCGTATCAAGAAAGTCCCTGTCAAGAAAGGTCATGTCATAAATGAATATGACATACATTTTTGCGTATCATAATTTAAATGTTTAAAAAATATATTATTTATAGATTTACTAATTTTCAAATTAAATAATAAATTAAAAATCTCATAATACAAAATAAAATACCATAAATAACAAAGATAATTCATTTCACTAATATGTCAAATACAAATAATTATTCCAAAAGTGAATAAATCATATAAAAAAATGAACTCATTTATATACAATTGAACTTAAATTCACTTGTTCCATGTAAATGTTAACTCAAGTTTCCATTTTCAATGAACTCATACACCAAAAAAAGGGAGCCCTCCACAAAATATCGTATTAAACGCACCTGCAAATATAAAGTCAAATGTTAAATAAATATGGCCAACTCAAAATCTTGATAAATATATTTATCAACTGAAATACCGCATACCTGGTTTAGATGATGAACATGTGTTAACAGATAAAATAATATAATTATGTCTAAAACTAATATTCCAAATCTCGCCTATGAGTTCTACATAAATAACTGGCAACAGTTATGGAAGAAGGCCCTTGATGAGATTTGGCTTGTTGTGGCCAGCTATACTCAAAGCCAAAACAGCTGCACGCCTAACATGCTGCCCATGTTTATCAAAATTTAACAGATCATGCTAATAACTCATACATATAGAATTATAAGGAAAAAAAGAGTAGGGTTTTCCCCATTCCGTTGAATTAGACAAAACAAAATGTTTTCTTTCTATTCCAATGGAATGAAGAATTCCATTCCTCCCCTGATTCCAGCATATATTGAGATACTTACCCTGATCAATTAATTTAATCAAATATGCATAAAAATACCAATCAACCCACCAACACTTTTGTTAAATCAACACAATAACACTATTATTAAAAAACTATGACTCAAATTTTGTTAAGGAGCTGTGTTTTAAATATTAAGCATGTGAAAGGAACCAACGCTTCATGTGATTTAAGTTTGAAGCAACTCCATTATTCTCTAATGAGGAAGCATCCAGTTCTTCTGTCACATCCATTTTATCACCCGAGATACTTGCTGCAAAAAATTGTACATTTTTTGTCATTTTTAAAACAATATTCAAATAATTTTCTGTCATGTTTTCACAAACATCATTTATCTAGATAGCACTTTATCAGTGTATCACTTAATGAGGAAAAAAATCAATTTGAGAAGGGAATAGCAATATACGAAAAGGAAAAAAAATAATAATAAGAATAAGTGTGCAGAAAGCAATGTGGGGACCCATATATAGAACAAAAGTGTGCAGCCTAGACCCTGATCAATTAATTACAAATACAACTTAACCAAACTTCAAAAACTTTGGTTTCCAAAAAAGAACATAATAAATGAAAATGCATGAATATAATTATCTAAAGGGAAAAATACAGAACAACACTTGTACTTTCACCATTTTATTGATTTAGCCACTGAAGAAGTATTATTTTTTTTATTAAATTAGCTATTGAACTATTATTATAATAATAATAAATGATAATGGGCATAAAGTTGATTGAGCTGACCAAGACCAATGGAAGATGCAACACCAAGAGCTACCCACCACAGTCCAAACCTTGCATATTCAAGAAGCTCTTCAACATGCTACAAGAACACATGTATCACATATTCATCATTATATATTAATACGTAACATATAATCATGAAAACCAAGGAACTTACAACCTCATCGATAATTTGAAGGAACTTTGAGTACGATGAATCATAGGCAAAGAATTTGTTAACAAACATAATACCTATTGAAGATCAATGTACAACTGATTTTGGGTTTTGGTTTGATTTTATGCTTTTCTTGGAAAACAACTAATAAAGATCTATAAATAGAGACCAAAAAATGGTATTTACTCGGTTTTATGGATGATCTCGTGATCAATAGAAGCTTTCATTTGAGAGAACTCGTATACATCATTATTTCAAATAAAACTACAGAAATATGTAGTTTTAATGGCCTAATGTAAGTAATAGGCAATAAGATGTACCTTTCCATGAGGACCATCCACAGACAGAAACAAGAGTCCAGCTGCAACTGTGAGTGTGACAAAAAGCATAAGCCATACAACATGTGTCAGAAGGTATACAAGTGATCTTGTTATATACTGAAGAACAACCACTATAAAAAGCATCAATGTTTTGAAAGGTTTTTCTATTAATGTCATATTCTCGAGTTCTTGTTTATGCTTCTCACGCAGTCCTACAGTTACAAACAAGAAAACCGATTAGCCAAGGAAACAAGGCATCCACTCACCATTACAAAAATATAAACCCAAAATTGGAAAAAAAATCCAAATGGTAAAATGAGAACTTCCATAATTAAGGTTGTGTTTGTTACACGAGACAAAAAAGATTACAATTTTATCAAATTCACATCAGTCCACTCAATGCACACTAGACACAGAGCAATGCCATTGTGTTGTGTCATGTCTTATGTATATAGACATAGACTATAGAGAGATGATAAATTTTTTCATAAGAAAAGAGTGAGGTGATCTTATTAGATCAATTATACACACACAGAGAGAGAGAGAGAGAGAGAGAGAGAGAGAGAGATACAGGAATAAACACAACCATGGTTCCATTGTGTTAGTTTGATATTATTACATTGTCATATTAGCTTCATGTAAACTCGAGTAACCTAGAGCAAGTTATCCAACAAACTCATTTCACATCTTCAATGGCATTTAATCAATATTGTTTCGATTTACCAAATTAAGTAGGTAAAACTTTCTTAGTCTGAAAAAAGAAACAATACAAAACCTCAACGGAAATACAGTAAGTAAAGAAGACTAAAAAAACCCTTGCGAAAGTGCAACATACAAAAGATATGAATCAAATAAAATAAGCCAATAAGGCATGGAGAAAGGGATATAATATGTCCCTTGATTTTATAAGGTTAAGAAGAGAGCAAGAATGGTAGCAAGAATCAGCTTGTCACAAAGTCAAATCAATTAACCAATGAAAAAGGATAAGATTTTAATCTATTAGACAACCAGATCAAAAAAGTTGTGGATTTGGACGGATTGAGCCACCCTAGTTATGTCCATGGATTACAGCCAACAACATCAAATGTTAGAAGATTTGATTTAAACAATCCCGACATCTCAAAAATCAAAAGAGTTACCTAAGATCGGCATCTCGAAAGCCTGAGAAGACAACAAGATTTATGATTGCGATTGAAGTTCATCTGCACTCACATGCTAAAACGAAAATACATCTTTTGAATCAATTTAAATTCTCGATAAAATCTCAAATCAGTGACAATCGGGATGAATACAAGTCCTAGAAAATCTGATAAACTCACTATTCAAACGGAGCAGGCTAAGATCAGTAACAACGCGAAAGCAAATCTTTGTTGTTGTTACGGGAAGAGGACTCCAGGAAGATATGAGATTCACAGCATTCACTAATTGTGCGCCGTCTCTCTATGGATATGATTTGTGCTCGTTGTTGCTTGCTTTTCTTGGTCTCGAGTTAGATGTTAAATCAGACAATCCAGCCAACATTGGGACAAAAAATAAAAAGTGTAGAAAATCTTACATACATCTGGTTGGGATCGAAGATGGATTTAGTTATTTCTCCGTTTCTTTTTCCTTATTCTCTATACATTGTTCTTTTCTTTTCTCCCTTTTTCCATCTGAAAGTTTCTTAAAATTTTAGGGCTTCTACACTTGGAGTTTGCTGAAATTTGTTAATCAGTCACACAAACACACCCTTATTTCTCCATTACCGAACAATCACCAGCCATCATCTCCTCACAACCCCTTGACAACCTTCGAACGCCACCTCACACCCTCACCTGTAAATCGAAAAAAAAGAAGAAATAATAAGAAGGGAGAAGAAGGGTTGTGATCAAACCAGAGGAAGAAAAGGGGAAGAAAAGGGGAAGAAAGAGGAAGAAAAGGCACATCTTTTCTTTTTTTTTCTCTCTCAAACTCTAGCTGTAAATAGGAAAGCACGAGAGATATTGGGAGAATAGATACAAGAGAGACAGAGATATCCATTCAGGTACGGTTGAGAGGTAAGAACATATAATCATTTGAAGTAGAAGGAATTTGGATGGGTGAGGGTGGGGACGAGGAAAACCTATTTCCTGTGAGATCCAGCGCACAAAAGCCCTAGTTCTTCCAATTTTGGGATGGCGTGTATTTAATGTCTCAGAGGGAGAAAATGGTAGATAAAAGAGGATAGTTGACATCGTTGACCACTATATCGCTGCCAAACTCCAAAAATATGAAAGGGAGGAAGAGGTCTAGGGTTTACAGAGAAAAGGAGAAGCAGAGAGTGAAGGTTGTCGGCTGATGGAGAGGATGAATTCGTTATTCCTTCCCAAACAGCAACAAATTGATCACAGAACGAAACCTGCAAATGAGGTCTAGGGTTTACATGGAAACCCTAAAAGATGGAAGAAAAGCGGGGTTTTTAATTTTTTAGGATTTCATTTCCCCCTGCTATTAAAGGATGGAACGCGCGTTCCATTAAAATTTATAAAGCGACATCCTTAGATGACACACATGTGCCCTCCGAGTTTTTTTTTGTTTAGAAACTAATTTAAGGGCACACAATAATGCATGACCTAAATCCTTAAATTTTTTGAAGAGATGACTCTTTTTTAATGTCACTCTCTTTTGCGTAACATAAATCAATGAGTGTCGTGGTTTGCGCGTCGTAAAAGGGTCTTTTTCTTGTAGTGTCTAATACCTCATATATATGTGTTTCACAGGTATTTACCATTTCAACTCATGCCTTTTGACTTCAAGGGTGTTGATATTCTCATAGGTTCATACTTCTAACATTTATATTTATATTTGTTATGCAGCATGAAAGTATTGGTTTAATCAAGTCAATTTCTTAATATATTAAAAGAATTTGTGGTGTACTATAATAGATGACAAGGTTGCTGGACATTCTAGAAATGGTATTCAGTTCAAAGGATAGTACAATCATAGATGAAGATATCGATAGAATCATTGCTAAGGGAGAAGAGGCAACTGCATAACTTGATGCCAAGGAGTCGGCTTAAACCAGCCCCAGCCCCTGCCACCGATGAACATGAGCCCTTAAACCCAGACTCTGACCGTGGTTTACTTGTTATGAAGAAGCAACGAGTGAGCCTCAGCCAAGGGGTCGGCTTAACTCACCAAATACTCGACTCCAGCTTAAGGCAAGATCCGATTGTGTATGGAATGTCAGTTAACAATCAAGATTAAAAATTAGGTTGAGCTAATTGAAATTGGAATTTGTCCCAAGGAGATTGTTTTCTACTTTGTGCAGTTTCTTTATAGAAATATATATAATATAATTTATGTTTCATTAGGTGGGATGGGTTTGGGTGTGGTAATACTCTTAAAAATTGTAATTCATGTTATGATGCCAAAACAGATTGGAAGACAAAGCACAGAACTCCATCAAATGTGTGAAGTAAGATTCTTATCTTAATTCATAAAACAATAGTCTTTTTATTTCTTTTCTTTTCTTTCTTCTAAGTTCTCATTGGCCAAAATCTGTGAGATACTAATTCTTTTATTTATTTATTTGTAAATCCCATCTCACCTTTTAGTTTTTGTGTTTTTGTTGTTGTTGGCAGCTTCAAAAATAGTCTACACCAGAAGACATTGATGATTTGGATGATGTGGATGCAGTTATAAGCTACACGCCACAAGATTTCTGAGGAACATTAATCAGACAATAATAAGAAAGGTCTGAAAGAAATAAGCAATCAGAAGTTGATGCTTTGGTAAATTCAGGTGGTACCATACGTGATAATGGATTGTATTTTTTGTATCTAATTCGTTTGTAAATTTTTGTTACAACTTCTATTGATTTGTTTTATATTTCCATGGAACGATTATTTGTATGACATTAAATTTATGCAATGGATTCTATTTTTTGTATATGATATTTTATTTTATATTATGAAACATTAAATAAAAATTTAATTTGAAAATAAGTAAATCTATAAATAATATTTTTTTAAACATTTAAAATTATGATACGCAAAAACGTGTGTCATCTTCATTTACGACATGGCCTTTCTTGACAGGGGCTTTCTTGATACGCATTGCGTGTCATTAACACGTGCGTTGTAAGGTTACGACACGCGAATGCGTGTCGTCTTCCTTTATGACAGGGCCTTCCTTGATACGCATTGTGTGTCGTAAACGTGCGTCGTAAATGCGCGTCGTCTCTCTTTATGAAAGGGCCTTCCTTGACGCGCATTTGTGCGTCGTTTGAGCCTTTTACGACACGCAATGAGCATCGTAAAATGCTGTTTTTCTAGTAGTGACAACATCACCAGTATCTTGGAATAACTTGAGAGAAAAGGTTCTTATGCTCAAATTGGCTAGCCTTCATGTGTAGACACACTAGTGCCAATTTCTTGAGCCATGCAGTCCTTATATATGGTGGCTATTAGGGTTACACTATCTAACTCATGTCTTTCCATAGTCTTCATGCTCCATGGGTTAAAACCTCCATGGAGTATCCATGGGTTACTTCATGGGTTTAGCGCAACATGAATAACTATTGATCATAAGCCCACATATATAAGAATGAATGATTTACACAATCAATCCCCATATATTTAATTTGTCTCCTTTTGATCACAATATTAATACCAAATTAATTCTTGATCAATACTAATTAAATAACATGATTTCATATTAATATATTAGAACTTATAATATATTAACAAATCATAAATATCGTTTTCTCACAAAAGTCTATCCAAATTGTTCCGATGCCATGCAACCCGAATGGACCATTCCAATCGGGTTAAGTACATACAAATTATATTTATGGACTTAGACACTAATCCAACAGTCTCCAACTTGGATAAGTCTAAAACTATTATTGTGTATGACTTCAAAACCTGACTGGCAATCATAGCTCTTGAAAGTCGTTGTCGAACTTTGAACAAATCAATAACGCGTCCATTAGATAAGGGATCATATATTCCTCCATTCTAGATATCATATGGACTGAGACATGGATTATAATCATTCTCTTTGTCCATTTTTTATTTCCCGATTTCCGATTTATGACGACCGACTAATTGAACAAATCAAATTAGTCCAGGCTTGGCCAAGCACTTCGGGGTGTCATCACTAAATCATCGAGGGGCCCACATATATCGCTTTTATCCCTTCATGGGTAAAATGAATGGATAAACTTCGACTCATATGCCTATTCTACTACTTGTTGAATCACACACAAAGGGACGTTTTATAACATCGAGTTTCCAATGCGTTTTCGTACAATCAATGTATAACCAACTCATAGGCAATAACTCATATCTCTAGGTTTGAAGAATATAAAATATTATCATCTCATGATCACTCGTGATAAAATCCATGAAGTGAGTCAAATAAGTGTGGGTTAAATCCAATACTCAGAACTTATGAGCACTCATGAATGTTGTAGCAACTCGTGTTATGTCCACTACTCTGGACATCTACAAACTAGCTTCATGACAGTCTTTCCTTAATACCTACTTCCAATGTATTATCGACTGTGGATGGTTTCAATAACTTAGTCATTCAAAAAGAACGACCTAATTATACTGGAAGTCAAAACATGCAAAGTGAAACACAAGAATAATTGAATCTAATATTGTCTTAGAACAACTTTTATTTATCACCATATTGATTACACATTATTCATTGGATACTGTTTCAAATCATCAACTTTATACTTGAATTAAAACAACAGTTGTCCCATGCTCCAAGTATGTACACTATGTTTTCTAAACACTAGTTATGCCATACACCAAGTCTGCACACTATGTTTGTCCAAACATTAGTTATGCAATACACCAAATATGCACACTAAGTTTGTCTATGATCTTTATTTTTGAAATAGATCGATTGGACATAATTCCAATGATTCTCATTTCACAGTCCCAAATCCATACCGCAAACGCAAGAATTCCAAATTCCTGCCATTTACCGAAATCTGTTAGATTTTAAACTTATACGCACTAATCCTCTTGTAATGATTATGCACAAAGTCACAAAGACTTGCCAAGAGGCATTAAAGAGTATTCCAATGTAGATCAACTACATGGAAACATCCTTCTTGCATTAAGTTTTCTAATGTTACATAGATTGAATAATTTCTACCTATGAAACATTCCCATTTTGACTATCACTTCTGAACAAGAGTTGTCTCTTTTTCAAAATATGTCAATACAGTCCTTCCAAAATTAACACTATAATTCCAAATGTCCCTGAGTAACCAATATTTGGTAAACCTAAGATTGTCGTCGACAATTGCTTAATCATTTTAGTCATTTCCAGTTCTAGTACTTTTCCCTCTTAATGCTTTAGGCATTTGGAAAAATTTAGAACAGATGAATACTATAGCACATGCAATCGATCTGAAGCATATGGGACACGATTCATGATGTCTCACATAAAGACATGATAGTAGACCAGTCCTTTTGCTATAATATTTCTATTTTTATTTGCCAAGTTCTCATATTTCAGATTATGAAAAGGGATGCCGTAATCATAATCGAATTTTAGAACGCACATAATGTTCCCATATATAGAATTTCCTTATGTTGAACCATTCCAACATAACATTCATATATATACTCGACTAAATTTGATTAAAATCTCATGATCTAAGCTGTTAGATTTGAAATGAAGTACAATCTCCTCTCCCTTAATTATAACAAAACAACTTTTCCTAATTGAACTTTTGTTTTCTATAATTAACATTTCTAACTTGCAACACTTATCATAATCATCATGCTCCCACTAACATGATGATTATTAGGATAACACTTATGCTCCCACTAGCTTTGACATGTACTCAGAAATCTGTTGGACTTCTAGAAATCAATACTTTATTGACTTTCTTACCAAAGTTCAAATTTCTGATACGAGATGCTTTCATAAAACTTTATCAAAATCATACACCTTTTCTTAGGTAGCTCACATGTGTGTCTAAAAAATATTAGAACTATGAAAAGGGATGTCGTAATCATAGTATCAATTGTTTAGACGTTTTCCATTTCTCACAAGTCTATGTTAGTGTGCCGGTTAACCACACACACTCCACTAACGACTTTGAGAATGAAAATATCACATTTGCTATCTACTTAAAATCTAATTAGTGAAAGTGTTGCCTCACCATCATTTTCATGAATCGGAGAGAAACCTTATGACACTTAGTGAAAGTGTTTCCTCACAAGGTTAGTGACAATTCCAAATTCATATGGACTGAACTTGTGTAGTCTTATCTTCTTGCCACCTGATAGCACAAGGGCCTGCCATTGCTTCCAAGTTGTTATGCAACCAATTGAGAACTCTCAGAACTCATATGCAACGTCAACTTTAACTGGAATGGGCACAAAAATAGGAATATGTCAACACGATATGCTATAAACCTCACGACGTGTGCTAGTGATAAACTACAGGTTTTTATTCTTAATTAGATCTTGAAATTCTTTTAGAATCTTTAAGACTCCCACTGTCCTCTTGACATATAAGAATCTCTTGTCAACTATTCAAGAGATACTAACAATTCTTTAGCAAGACAAACACATCACACAATTAGCCTTAGTTGGTCTGTGTTTAATCCAAAACATCACAACTCACCAATTTCAAATGTACAAGAGTAGGACACATTTTACTCTTACATCTGACAAGTGTTATGAATCTTTTTTAAGATATGTCACTCAAGATACAATCTTGGAGTATGACTCTAAGACTTGTTTTGGTACGAACTATGACTCATCTTCTTGATTTAACCATTTCAACAATTCATGACTCCTCTTCTTAGCCATAAGAATGAACTAAGATGTCCTTAGAGGACCAACTGTGATATGGTTTCTTAATCATTAAGATGAACATAAAACATGTTACTAAAGTACTCTCCTATCTTTTCATATTTGAGAAACTTTCATCTTTCTGCCTAATTTGATTCTTCTTATTCGTTCTGCCATACATCGAACCTTTTCCAATGTTTCAAAATTATACTTAAACTTGTAAGCACAACCATATTTACTAAGTTTTAGTAAATCATGACGAATAGTCTTATCGATCTTCTGTGGTGCACTTGACCAGTGCACAAGAATGTGTACTCGATCTCTTAGTCATTCACTTGACTCATATATACATATGAACAAGGAATTAGTCTTAATTTTCCCAAAGATGAAAATTCTCATTCATCATACACTTCAACTTGCAAGATTCTAAATTTCTATCCAATTGAAACTTGGGTGATGAGAATCTTTCCTTGTTTGGTAAATTTAGACACTACCACAAATGAAAGAATCAAATTCATATTTCCACTCTTGCTAGTATTGGAATCATATAAACAACAAGTTTCCACAAATGCTACTGTAAGGATATTTTAAAATCAATAAACTTAAAAACCCTTTTTTCCTTTTATTTTAAAACTTTGAGGAAAAAGTTATCCTTATAGTGCATATGCAAATGAAAAACTTGTTAATTATTCCTAAGCCATATATCATAACTCCTAAGTAACAACTCAAAATTCTGATCATCGAACCATCTGATCGAGACCCATCTTCGCGATCAGAATCAGCATATACTTCCTTTAAGAATTCCTAATGAAGATGATGTCCCATGGTTGGTTCATGGAAATCATACTTCTTTTCTTTCACCTCCTCCAATTATTCTCCCTAACCCACAACTTCTTGAAAAGTTTAAGGTCACTCAAGCCCTATTGGAAAGCAAAGTCTATGTGTGCTCACATCTTGGATATAAAGTCACATATTGACAAGCCGGGAGAGTTGGGTGTCAAAGTCTAAAGGAATTTGGATGTTTTATCACTTTCTAAGTCACATAGTGAGTTCCTTTGGGACTACTATGAAACAGACTATGACATAAACCTTAATGATCTTATCAATTTGCTTGGTTCTGCTGAATCAGAAATGATTTGAGGACTAGTAAAGCAAATTTGATTAGAAGATCAACTTCCCAAACCTTCAATGGATATTGACAATGGTAACATTAGATACCCAGTAAAAGATTTCTCTTCCCAATGGAAAGGGATCCGCCATAGTCAACTCGGTTGACCAAATGGTAAAGAGAAAGGCTAAGTTTGAGATAGTCCCATGTATCATTACCAAAGAGTCCATATACCACTATTTGGTTTTGAGCATTCTAACACTCTTAAGTGTACATGCAACCCTAAATACCTTGGGTCTACGTTTTCTTTATTATACATGCATATACGAACATTCCAAGGTATTATCCTAACTAGCATACAAAACATTGATTCATATGTAATAAAGCAAGTTAGAAGACATACCTTTGTTATGTAGGTTGATTCCATGGAGCTTAAGAGCCTAGTGCCTCAAGTGTGACACCTCAAATGGTTCACACAACATCACCAACATATTGGAATAACTTAAGTGAAAAGGTTCTTATGCTCAAATTGGCTAGCCCTCATGTGTACACACACTAGTACCAATTTATTGAGCCATGGGGTCCTTATATATGGTGGCTATTAGGGTTACACCATGTAACTCATGTCTTTCCATATTCTTCATGATCCATGGGTTACTCCATGGGTTTATCCTAACGTGAAGAACTATGGATTATAAGCCCACATATATAAGAATGAATGATTAACACAATCAATCCCCATATATTTAATTAGTCTCCTTTTAATCACAATATTAATACCAAATTAATTCTTGATCAATACTAATTAAATAATATGATTTCATATTAATATATTAGAACTTATAATATATTAACAAATCATAAATATCATTTTCTTAAAAAAGTCTATCCAAATTGTTCTGATGCCATGCAACCCAAATGGACTATGCCAATCGGGTCAAGTACATACCAATTATAGTTATGGACTTAGACACTAATCCAACAGATGGTTGTACCCTCCGAATGGCAAGTGTCAATTCTCGTAAGAAATGATAGTCGGTTCATGGAAAATCTAGGTAGCCATGAGTTTAGCGCGTGAGTCACTTCTGGGTTTGGTGATTGCGGTAGACTTTAAGGATGGAGTTTAAAATATGTGGTGGGGATTTGTAACGCTCGGTTCTTGGTAGGTATTTTAAATAAGAATCCTCATTTTTGTAAAGGGGCTCGACGAGTTAGAGGCCCCAAACTCGTCAAGTAGAAGTGGGAATTTGGACGTAGGTAAAGAAATGTACTCGACGAGTTGAGGATCCCCAACTCGACGAGTAGGACTGCCAGAGTGAAACCCTAATTTTTAGGGTTTGCACCCTATATAAGGACCTTAACACCTCATTATGGCCTCCCTCCTCACCTCCCTAAGTCATGTAAACCCTAATTCGTGAGCTTGAGACTTTTGTGTGTGTAGGAGTGAAAAAAGAGTGATTCTTTGGTAATCTTTTGAAGAAGTTGAAGTTGGAGGTGCTTTGTTGAAAGAAGGAGCTTTGGATCTAGGGGTTTCTCTGCTAAGGAAACCATATTAAGGTATAGACTCTATACCTTGACTATTCATTTGCTAGATCTCTCCTTGGAATAGTTTAGGGCTTTTAGTAGCTTGTTGTGGAACCATTCATGGATGCAAGCATGTTTGGTGTTATGACTTTGGATCTGGACATCCACGAAATAATTAGAATCAAAGTTGCCAACTTTATTGAGTCTTGTCCCTTCTCCATGACTTATATCTCTTTTGGAGCTTAGTTTTAGTGTTCTTAGCTTCTTGACACCATGCATGGACGTCAAGTTGGTAACTTTGCGTGATATATCGACTCTAAGGGACCAGATATATTGTTTGGACGTGTTGGACTCAACATAAATCGACTTAATGGATTAAGACAAAGGGAACTCAACAAGTTGTTTAGACGACTCGACGAGTTGGGTCGTGGTCCCCCAACCTTTTTTGTTATTAAGCAAACTCGTTGATTCTAGGAGATGACTCACTAATTTGGCCAGGGTTTTGAGTTTTGAAGAGTGGAGGACTCGACGAGTCGAAAGAAGGACTCGACGAGTTCAAACGAAAAGTCTCAATTATGTTATAGAGAGGAACTCGTTGAGTTGTGGAAGAACTAGACGATTTGGATCACAATTTAGGGTTCCTGATTCATGGAACTCAAGGAGTTGATGGACCAACTCGGTGAGTTGAGTCAACCAGAATGTTGACTTTGACCAGAATGTTGACTTTGACATGGACTTTGACCATAGTTAACTCTTGAAAGGTTATGAAGTACGGAATGGATTCTAGAAGATTGTCCCATGTAATGTTTGGGCCTAATTTGGAGAATTGGGCCAATAGGGGGCCATTAGTGGGCGTTTATGGATTTTGGAGTTTTAGACTTGATTGGTTTTAAACCGGTGCCCTAGTTTTGTATCCTATTGGACTAGGGGTAAAAAGGTCATTTTACCCAAATATCGATTATGAATCATGGTTTAGGACCCAATTACTAATTGGGGTGATATTGTGGTATTGATAGCTCAAGGAGTTACCAGGACAGCAGTAAGGAATCCTTACAGTGGACTTCAGCAATACGAGGTGAGTTACCTTCCAGTAGAAGTGGGTCGAAGGCACCAAGGTCAGCCCACTAGTAGTTGATTATAGTTGAGATGATTGTCTTTGTGATAATTTTCTGGTATATCACTATCAGATATGCTTTATGTGCTAGTATGTTATGATATTATGTGGTAGTGGTAGGAAAGGAACTAGTCCTCGATTATCAGCTGTAAGGATCGACAGGGTAGGTCGGGCACCCAGATATGCCTGACAATATGTTATGCTATGTTATTATGTACTAGTGGTAGGGGTAAAATAGTCCCTATAACTAGTTGAAATAAACCGGAGGGTAGGTCGGGCACCCAGATATGCCTGGCAGCGTAGGTCGAGCACCCATATATGCTTGATAAGGGGTTGGTCAGGCACCCTGGTATGCCTGACAAAGGTAGGTTGAGCACCTAGATATGATCAGCAGGGTAGGCCATGTGCCCATATATGCTTGGCAGTATGTTTATTGTATGGTATGTGGTACGATGGGGGAACTCACTAAGCTTCATGCTTACAGTTTTCAGTTTTGGTTTCAGGTACTTCGTTTTCAAGGGAAAGGAGTCAACGATCGCAGCGCATCACACTATGTTTTCTGAACATGAGATCCTTGGGATTTCACTCTAATACTGGTTTATGATAACATGTTTTGATTATTGACACTTTGGTTTTGAGATGGGATGTTATTATGTATGTTTTTTTATATTGTTGGTTTTATCATAACTTAATCAAATTAAAAATGAAATTTTTGTTTTTGGATTTTGGGATATTATAATATATATATATATATATATATATATATATATATATATATATATATATATATATATATATATATATATATATATATATATATATATATATATGTATATATCTTAGAAGACCTAAGATTTTATCCTAACATACAAGATATATAAATAGGGAAATGTAATCCGCTATCAAGATGGTGTCTTCTATTATGGTAACCCAATCTCATATCAATCCATGACACATAAGGATAATATCTTCAATCGTCAGGGCTTGGACATTACAGATCTTCATGAAGCTTACTGATGTCATGTGGGCTGCAACCCTTGATGATCATCAGCGATACTAATACAATCGTTGACAAACAACAATTAACTTATCAAATCCAACCTAGATCCTAACAATTTATACTATTTGATAATGTAAATAATAACCACCAACTATAATAATTATTTATAATAAACAAAAAAGTAAGTATAAATATACAAAAAGATACAAAAGCTTCATAGGAAAACTTCATCAGCCTTGTTGTCGTATTCAGCAGCATCAATCATAACTTTTGGCTTGACGAGTACAAAATCTCTAAGAAGTTCCTCTCTTTTATTTCTAAGTTCAACTACAAGAACCAAGTGGTATCCTTTTCAACTTATTTTCCATTGATCAATTGAAAAACATAAATAAGATGTTGAGGAGGATACATGTGTAGATCAGGAGAAGGTGTTAGGGCAATAGACTTAAGTTTTTGAACCTTTTCCGTGAGCTTCCTAACTATAGTTCTTAATTGCAAATAAAGTCCATTTTTTCTGTTAGAGACAACATTCGTTATCTCCTCCCATTCAAAATAGCCATACTCGGTGAGTTTTAAACCTTGAATTACTTTAGAGTTAAAATCAAGACCTCATTCTCTTATAAGGTGAATAGTTAGCACCATGTTACATTTGCGTGTGGAGCACCCTTCAGGTGGTCGCATCACCGTATGTGTCCTGATGGGCCCTTTAAGGGGCTTGCACAAGTTTTTCCCTTCTAGTAATAACTTGACAAACATTTAGCTGAATAATCTATTGTTCAAAAACCAGAACATGTGTAATAAGATCTTGCAAGAAATCTTCATTTTCTTTATATCATTTCATTCATTTTTATAATGTGTTGCTCCTTTGAAAAAACCTCAAGATCTTCAATTGAACATGCAAGTCAACCAGCAAGAGCAGAAATATCACCAAAATCTATATCCCATCATCATTCTTTTTGGACCTTTTGGAAATGGATGATGTTGAAGGATCAGAGCAAATCTCTTTTTGAAGAGAGACCTAATAGGATTATCATCATCACCAATACAAGATTCTTTAGAGGAGGATTTTTTGAGAGGAATGGAATTAAAGGGAATATCTGCCACTGGTTCATTTAGGAAATCTACCTCATACATGGTTAGGTCATTATCAATTTTAGATTCATCATTATGGTCCACTTCATCATCTTTATAGATATGCCCCTTAAGAAATTGGTCCCCCCCCCTCAGCTTGAACCCCCCACCCCCTCCCCCGGGAACTAGATCTCACATGAGGTCTTGAACTTTCCCCCTTATTGACATTATCATTCCAAATACTTGCTAAATGAAGAGGAGTTGGAACATTATTACCCACAGTATGAGTAGGTTTACTTCAAGCAGCAATGGTTGAACCTGGTGTAGGAGATGATGGATTAGGGCTTCAAGATCTTCATCCTTGTGAGGTTTTTTAGTAGAAGATGGTGATAAAATGGACTTGATAGTAGCTAAATCTTTGTCTATGTAATCAATCCGAAGACTCAGAGCATCCACTGAATCTTTTACAGTGGAAGATATTACATTGATGGCTTCATTATTTGAGAAAGAGTGACATGAGAAACACTCTAGGGAGTAGCTTCAAACCGTAGTACCTGTTCACTAATAGTAGTGAATAAAAATCTTTGAGTTTGATGAATGTTGACAATCTTAGTATCCAATGTTTGATGTTCGAGAGAGTTAGGAATAATAGTGTCATCATTGTAGAAAGATGTAGGAGATGGAGATCTTTGGAAACCAATGATTGCAAATCTTGTTTAAGGGTTAAAGAGCTATGAATAGGAGATGGAGTGGTTAATTTATGTGTGGACCATGATTCAGATTCCCAGACACATCATCCCTAGAAATAGAGTTTTATTCTTGATTTTGCCCTAGGTTTTGCAATTTATCGGGGTAATCGTCATCTGAGACACAAAAGATTGTGTACCTTTTAAATGGAGGAGGGAAAATATGGAAGCATTGTCACTCGCATCATGAAAAATAGTTGGTGGGGATTACACTGCCTCGGGATATAAGTCCTCATTGGACTCTTGATTTATGTCTGTATCATCTTGGTCCTCATCATTATCATCATTGTTATCATCACTATCATCATCTTCATCATCTTCCTTGTCATTGTTTTCGTCATTATCTTCTTTTTTATTAGGCATTTATTGAAATGGTTGCTCAATCCAAATTCTCATGGCAGGGATGATAGTGCGATCAGTAGGACAACCGGCTGCTTCAAAAATCTTGGAAGTTAAATGCCTTGACTAAATAAGTGGTCCTGGAAGTTCTGCATATGCCTCATAACCCATGGATTGTTCCATGGTAAAATCCTTGGAAAGAGAACAATCGACTATCTACAGGGAGACTTATGCATCAAGGAGATGAATTAATCAAAGACCATTTATGAATAGTCCATGTGGTGACCATTATACATAGCAAAAAAATATTCATCTCCTAAAGATTTAATTGATCCCATGCATTGATTTTGTGAGATAGGTACATGTTGATGAGGCCAGTAAGATATTTCCATGTATATGTCATGCAAGCTCTTTTGATTAAAATTTAGGTGTGGTCCTTGTTTGGTGAAGTAATTCCCAATAGCTAGAAGGATATGACACATATATTGATCTAACTGAAGGGGAAAGAGCTCATCAACAACAAGAAGATAAAGAGTAATCCAAAAGTGATCAATGTTGATGGTTACTGGAATACTTTCATTAGTGATATTTCCTTTGATTGACTGACCATATTCATCATCTTCCACAATGTACTAGAATTCACACAGTTCCTTAGAATTAATTTGAATGGACTCACGAGTAAGTGTAATGGTGAAAGTGATTGATTGAAGATATTAAGAGAAATCTTTGATACCCATTCCCAACTTTTTGAGGAACATCAAACAAAGTAACTTGATTTGAATCCTTTATGGTGACATGTAATAGAGGGGTATTGAATGCAGGTCCTAAATCAAATTCAGGAAAATGGGTGAAGGCGGCGACCATGGTGATCAATGATTCTTTGAGATAAAGAAGTTCTTGGAAGAGAAGAGTTCTGGATATGTTGTTGAAAGGAATTGTGATTCAAAGATACTTTTTATGATACAAATATAGAGGGTTTAGGGTTCCCCAGAAGATAAACATGAACTCATCGGTAGTATATTGTTAGTGGAAAGAGGAAATGTTGACATTGATTACACTAATACTTGACTCAGGACAAAGTTGCATACTAGAAAGCCTCACACATTGTATGTTATAATACAGAGGTACCTAGACATTACGACCTTTTGATATCTCATAAACCATGGGGATGATAGCAGATCAAAAATATTACGGAATGTGGATGACTCTCTTAGACTATTGGGTCGATAGAAGTTCTTAGACAACAAGGGATGGTGATATTCATTAAATATTTTTTTCATAGGAAATCATCAACATTAAGTGCATGTTATGTCTCACTTTGAATTTTGTTTTAATAGAACGATCATAGAAATTGAAGTAAAAATCTAGACCATCTATGCTCTGTAAATTCTTTGGTACAAGGTAAGGTGTCATACCTCAGTTTATGGTAACAATAGATGAGGAGCAAGGATACCAAGTGCATTTTATGTCTCACATAACCTATTGTTATTTTATAAGAGATCGTAGATGTCGCATCCAAAATTTTACATCAAATTTAAACTTTGTCAATCATAAGCAAAACCAAATAGTATTTGTTTACAAAATGTTTTCAAATCATTATTCATCAGAGTGTCCCAATAACTAGATCGAAAGGATGAGGAGCAGGTACGATCACGCCTTCGCCTTGTCATGATCTCATGAAGTACCTGAAACAATAAATTGAAAACTGTAAGCCTAAGGGCTTAGTGAGCTACACCAAAATACCAATACCACGCTGATAATACCATATCAGTAACAGACAATCAATAACATGCATATTGGGCCATAGGCTTGACTGGACCACCCTGCAGGGCCTTCAGTCTATCTGATCCTATCCCGATCTTTCGGCATGACTGGACCGCCACGTGGGCCTATAGTCTCCCCGGACCGCTCATAGGGTATGTTGGCCTTCAGCACAAAGCAGGACCGCCTCAACCCAACCAACAAGCAAATAACAAAGTGCGCATAACTATCATATACTGGCATATACAAACATCAAACATATCTATCTCACTGATCATCAATCATAGAAATCTCTCGTAACTAGAGCACCGACCAAGCAGGTCACTAACATACCAATCCCTACGGATCATAAGAGCATAATATACTGTCTATCCTGATTCCGATCTAACAGATCATAACCACATGAAGCACACCATAACAATAGCAACTTAAGGGTCGGCCTTGGTGCCGTAGACCCTATTGATATAGTGAGGATAACTCACCTTGCAGATGTCGACTCGGTAGCTGAACTCCAACTCTCGGATCACTGTCAAAAACTCCACCACCTATTACCATAATATAGTTATACGTATAAGTTCCCAACCTTTCAAGGTACCCCAAAAGCCAACTAATCAAACCCTGGTCAAAATCAAAGTCATCAGTCAAGGCCAACAGTCCATGTTGACCCTAACTCGCTGAGTACCCTCGGTTACTCGCTGAGTTCCTTGAAGTACTTGCCCACTCGCCGAGCCGCGGAGTGACACGTCGAGTTCCTTTGGTTTACGATTGAACTCTAAGGCCACTCATCGAGTTTCCTTCTTGCAACTCGAATGTTACACACGCATACAAAAATTGGGGAAAACCTCAATCGACTCGCCGAGTGGTTCATGCAACTCGTCAAGCCCTATGGCAATCTTCATCGGACTCGCCGAGTTGTTCACCCAACTCGTCGGGTCCATGCCTATCTTCATATGACTCGCCGAGTCGGCCTTGCAACTCGCAGAGTTCCTTCAGTCCTTAAGCCATACTGACTCTTTTAAGCCATTTAGTGGCTCCAAATTACAGATCCAAGCTTCTAAGGCATGCATCTCATGCAAAGTTGCAAACTTTACGTGCATGCATGGCTAAAAAGGCTCTTAATGTCAAATCCAAGCTCACAATGGGGGGTTTCATACTCAAGGAGGCTTCATACATGACCAAGCTCAGAGCTTTATGACTCTAGAACCCAAGAAGGGTCCAGATATGAAGTTACAACTTTAGATCTAGCTCAGATCCTACACTATCATCTCAATCAAACCATAAAAACCCTAAATCTCAACCAAATGAGGTCTAGAAGGAAAATGAAGTAAAGGTGACGAATTGATACCTCTAAATGATGCTAACTAGGGTAGATTTTTGATTCCCACGCCTTCCTTGCTCCTAGTCTCTTGCCCTCCAAGTTCTTCCGTTCCAAAAACCTCCTTTCTAAAGCTTAAGACACACAAGGATGAAACACCACACGAATTAGGATTTTCTGAGCTCTCAACGACTGTAAATAGAATTAAGGAGGATTATGCTTCCTTAAATAGGGTGCAAAACCCCAGGATCTAGGGTTTCTTCGGCCAGCTCCTACTCGTCGAGTTCTTCATGGACTCGGCGAGTAGGCCACTAAACACGAGATCCCACCCCGCTGCTACTCGACGAGTAGGCCACTAAACAAACTTGCATTACAATTTTGTGACTTTTGTTTCCCTTACTTATTCCAAGGACAAAATCTTCCTTAATGGGTGGATAATTGTAACATCTTGTTCTTAGGACTAGAAGTTTTAGACTTTTTGGTAAAAATAAAAAAAACTTCTTTAATTTAAAATAAAATAAATTCAAGTGAAGTAAAGGAATAAATGAAATGAATATTTTAGAATAATAATAATAATAATTTTTTCATTACTTTAGATTAATATATGATAGGGAATCTGGCATTAAATGAGACTTTTGTAAGAAAGGGACCAACAATCTCAACATATAGAAACTTGTGCTTGGCTCGATAGTTTGAATAAATAAGCACCCCGTGCTAAATTTATATATGTTATGATGGATTAGGACTACTTATGGATATAATATAAGTTATCATAAAGTTTTAGCTGAGTCATGGATCATCATTGCAAAGATTTTAAGGGGAGGGACCAAAATTGGAAAGTTGGCAAAACTTGTGTCCCTGCTCCGCGCTATGTTTTTGGAACTAGCAGATTATAAGCAATGATTTTCAGCCTTGTTTCCCTCATTTCTTTAAAGCTTTTCTTCTCTACTCGAGTTCAACCTCTTTCCCACATTCATAATCGATTTTTTAGTTATATCCATGTTGTTTTAGTGATTGGAATTGTTAGATGTATGATTACTCAAATCATGTCAAGGAAATGGAATGAACCATGTGGAGATCCTTTCTTCTGTTCTTTTGAATTTTTATAACTCTGAATTGTTCTCTTAGGTCATTTGATTCGTTTTGAAATTGTATTGAAACTTGGATGCTTAATGAGAAACAAAGCTAATTGATGCATTCTATTATACAATATTCGTGAAACAACTAAAGGGAGGTTGCAACGCATTGCTTGAACTATTTTTTTAGCTTCATGATCTTATTGTGTCTTGGTGTTAGTTCTCTCCTTTGAGATTCTTTGGTTTCCTTAATGCACATTAGAACATTTTTGGAGTACTTTTATATTAGATTGAGGAGTTGACTCGTAGAAGAGTAATTTAGTCATTTGACAACTTTTTTTCGTACTAGGTGATTAACTTAAGATGTTTGAAGTTCAAGGTGTGTATTTCAAGTGTAGGAGATCTTAGGTGCTTATATCTTTTGTAATGTCTGGTTCCAGGTCTGTATTTGAATTATAATTATTCATTTTTATAGAGGAAATTGACGAGTTGGGAGCCCTAGACTCGTCGAGTAGAGATGATTTGGGACGCGGGTTAAGAAACCTAGTCAACAAAATTGGAGGCCTCAACTTGAAAAGTAGGCTGGCAGAAATGAAACCCTAATCTTCAGGGTTTTTGTACCCTATTTAAATGCCTTATTGTTGCATTTTGTCCACCCTCATCGTTCCCCTAGTACAGTAAAACCCTAATCGTGCCTCTTTCTCCATTTTGAATGTGTGAGAGTCTAAAGAGTGTTCTTTGGTGCTTTTCTTGAAGGAGTGTGAAGTTAGTGGTGCAAAGTTGAAGGGAGAAGCTCTAGATCCAGGATTTTCAGTGTTGTTACAACCATTTGGAGGTATAAAGTCAATACCTTGACTATTTATTTGCTAGATCTCTTCTTTGAGAAATTTATGGCCTTTAGTAGCTTGTTTTCGTGTCATTTACGGATTTGAACATGTTATGAAGCTATGACTTCAGATCTAGACATTTCATAGCCAATTGAGACTTAAATTTGCCAGCTTTATCAAGTCTTAGTCCTCTTCCATGCCATAGGTCCCTTATAAAGCTTAGTTTTAGTGTTTTTAGCCTCTTGATACCATGCATGGACATAAAGTTAGCAACTTTACGTGGTATCTCAGCCTAAGGGGACCAGATATATGGTTTGGAGGCATTAAACTCGCTTAGAAGTGACTGAATTAGTTAAGACTACAGAAACTCGATGAGTGGTTTACCTAAATCGGTGAGTTGGATCGTGGTCCCCATATCTTTTCGATTACTGAGTAAACTCGACGAGTTGAAGAGATGACTTCGCGAGTTGAGTAGGACTTTCATTGTTTTCTGAAAAAAGAAGGAACTCGATGAGTCCATAAAGAGACTCGACGAGTTGTACTGGAAAGTCCCGATTTTGTTAAGAAGGAGGAAATCGGCGAGTTGAAGGAAAACTTGACGAGCTGGACCGCGATTTCACAATTCTACGATCTATGGGAACTCATCGAGTTGAGGAATGTACTCGACTAGTTGAGTCAACTCAGAGTATTGACTTTGACTTTGACCACAGTTATACATCCCAAAAATCATGACCAAAAATTTCATTTTCAATTACTAAATAAAACATAGTTATCAAAATTATTTCATCCAAAAACATAAGTCATCGTATCAAATCATAGTATCATATCAAAACACATATCAATATATTAGAGTAACACATCCCAGGCTAAACAAAATGGTGTGTTCACTGCAGTCATCCCGAGCTCTACCCTTTGCTACTGGAAGTACCTGAAACCAAAATTGAAAATTGTATGCACAAAGCTTAGTCAGTCTCCCCAAACTACCACATAACATACACATAATCATATAATAACATCATAACATACATGCGCCTTTCCCGCTTCATCAGGCCCGGCCTGGCATCAGACAATGTACGGCGTCAAGCCTTGCCCGACATCGAGCAAAGTACGGTATACATATAATCATATCAACAATTACATATAAATAATCACATAACATAAGCATATAATCATTCCTCAGGCCCCGCCCAACATCTGACCAAAATCCGGAAGCATACTAACATTCCTCGGGCATTGCCCGACATCATACTGAAATCCGGAAACATACAAATAGACACACGAAAGAATCATGAAGACATCAAGCATAAAAACATTCCTTAGGCACCGCCCGACATCGGATTGGAATCCGGAAATATATAAACCTACATCAAGCATTGCTCAACATCGGTCATTAGCCCGGAACATACTATCATACACATACATATCGTCATTGGTGCCTTCGATCCGTTCATACAGGAGGATACTCACCTCCTGTGTCAAATGATGGCTGAAACGTCTCTGCCTTAAATCAGCTCCACTCATTGCCTTAATCAAAACAACCCCTCTGCCTAGAATTAGCTCCACTCATTACCTTAATCAAAACAACCCCTTAATTACCATTCCATACTCATAACCCTTAAGGTTCAACTTTGGTCAAGTTAAATTCAACGCTCCGAGTTGACTCAACTCTTCAAGTTTATCCTTCAACTCGTCAAGTTCTCATCAATCACGGAATTGTGAAATCACGATCTAACTCATCGACTTTTCCTCCAACTCATCGAGTTCCTCTTTCTTAACAGAAACGGGACTTTCCTAGTATAAATCGTCGAGTTCCCTTGTGGAATCGCCGATTTTCGTTAACAGAATCGAGAATGTTCAACTTAACTCGTTGAGTTCCCTTATGAACTCACCGAGTTCCTTGCATTTCTAGTCTATTCAGCCATTTCCTCAAATGAAAGGTTCCAAAATATAGATCTACATTATTTCCATGGTATATTTTTGTAAGGTTAACAACTTGATTACTGTGCATGCCTAAAATGGACCCAATCTCGAGATATAGCAACCTACTTCTATAGACATGGTCTTTTCATGGATAAAAATGGGTTTAGGATCCCTTTTTATGAATCTAATGGCCAAATAACATTAAGAATGGGAGTGTGTAGCTTCAGGGCCATCAAGGTTAACATATTTCCAACAATGGGGTCAAAAAGGCTCATAAAACAAGGCTAAGAGAGATCTGAGTTATGAATCACCAAGTTAGGGACTCTTTACCTTAGAAAGTTGCCAAAGATAGACGAGATCCTTGATCTAGTGCTTCCCCTCAAGCTCAATGACCTTCTATTTCTTCAAAGTGTACATCCCCGATGAACCCTAGCAACTTGTATTGTCCTATCTTCCACGATCTCTACATCAAGAGGACAGTCTAGCTCTCTTGGAGCTCCAACAAATCACTTGCTCAGCGCGAGTGATACAAAAGATCGGGTAGCCCCTGAATCAAATAATACCAGAGCAGTTATACAGTTCACAAGGACCGATCCTATAATGAAAACACATGAACATAAGCAATAATCAACATAAGTAAAGAGATAAGGAGAAGTTACATACCCATCACAACATCAGGAGTTGCACGTGTCTCCTCTGTTGTCAGCTGAAAGGCCCTGCTCTTCGCCATAGGCGCCTCTGACCGGAATTGATGGCTATCGGTAATCCTTAGTGTAGCAGGAGGGGTACTACCACCCGTACTGTCATTGCTAAACTCGGGTATTGGGACCACATGTGTCCCCTTTGATTGTACTGGCAACAAATCAGATCTGATACTGTGGTGGTGATGGTGGTAGCAGTACAATCCCTACTGACATGACCTGTTTGGCCGCACTTAAAACAGCCCGAACTACCCGCCCTGCACGCCCCCTCATACATCTTGCAGCACTTACCACAACAGTTGTGGTCCTGCTGGCTCATCGATCGATAATCCAATACCTTGGGTTTCTTTCTCGCACTCCCTACCTGAAGCCCCTCTAGTTTCCTCTTCTTCTCCATCTCTAAATCCAACTCCATTTCCCGAGCCCTCGCAATCATGCCCTACGATGTCTTGTAGCTAGATCGACTCACAAACTGGCGGATATCACTACTCAACATCTCATGGTATCAGGCCTTTTTCATCTCCTCGTCCGCCACATACTGCAGAACAAGAAGGGACCCTCTCCCTGAACATGGCGGTGATCTTAGTCACCATCTCTGTAGTTAGCTGGAGATCTTGGAACTCCCAAGCAAGCTGGTGCACCTTGATCACAAGTGAAAACTCGGCCCTAAACCTGGTTAAAATGTCATTCCACTTAATCGCATCAAGAGTGGCATCATCTCCAATGGCATGTCCAACCTCCTCCTACCAATCACATGCCCTGTCGTTCAGAAGGCAGGAAGCAAGTTGGTCCTAGTCCCCATTGGGACAACGGCTGGTGCGACAGGCATTGGCGACATCAGCCAATCAACTGCTGCTAGCAATGGGGTCCCAAGCCCTATGATAGTCTGGAGCTCCACAAGCTCGGAACTCCCTGAATGTCATCGTTCGTGCCTCTAACATGGCCGCCATCTCGGTGCAGAAAGTACTCAGCCTCTCATCAAGAATCTCCAAGATGCCCTCCTTGACCGTAGTAAAGATTACAGGAGTCTAGTCCAAAATATTATGCGTGATATTAGAAGAAATTAACTCCCTCTTCTGATCATATAGCTGGCCAACTCCAAAGCCCGAGCCTGATCCTTCTTCTACTGCAGAATTGCCAACTACACTCGCGCGTAGCATCACTATACTGAAAATACACCATAAAAATCATCAAGTACTCATCATAACTCGAGCGATCTCACATACTACAAGTTCCCTGGGTTCATCTCAGCCTTCCATGATTTGAGCAAGGATCCTCTACTTTTAGTAGTATGGGCCCATACTACCTTCCATATCTATCCGTACTTTCCTCAAGAACTGCCTTGATTCTACCATGTCGCTTTCACTACTACTGTTTTTCATGCTAATCTCATCCTAGGCTTACCCTAAGGTAATCTCCAACCCACACTCCGCCATAAGCTACATAAGAATCCCTGCTACCTTTCCCTAACTAGCTCGGGAATACCATTACATATTACTAAGACCAGATAATTCTTCGAATGAGAGGTCTCTCCCTACAATGGTCAAACTCAAACGAGAGCTGTGAAATAAGGCTTAACCTAACCTTTTGAAATTATTTAGTGCTTGTAATATATAATTTAACATATTCATTTACTAGTTAGTTGAAGATAACTAGAACTCCTATAAGCAAAAAGCAAGCAGCATTCAGGCATTGAGTAAACAAAAACCAATCATATCCTAATCAGACCATCATATCACTAACAAATCAGTACTAGCATGCAGTTCATAAAGCTGATACATATAATAGACATACAAGGCATCATTCCTAGATCCTTAGACCTAATCTGGGATGTATTTCTCATAATCATATCATAGCATAACAAACATGTAAGGGTAATTTGGGAGAACTTACTTGAGCTTGGCTGATTAGATGCACCACACTCGTTTCTCTTTTCAAAATCCTTTTATAAAAGTGGTTTTATTTAAAAAATTTATACCAAGTCCTCAGTTTGAGTTTAGACACACCCAAGACTGTGCCCGAATCCTTCAAACCAAGGCTTTGATACCAACCTGAAACATCCCAAAAATACGGTCCAAAATTTTTGTTTTTAATTATTAATAAAACCATAGTTATCAAATCATTAGATAAAAATCATAAGTCATTGTATCTCAAAAATCATAAACATCTATCATACATATCAGAGTAAAAACATCCCAGGCTAAAATCATGGTGCGTGCACTATAGCCATCCCGAGCTCTTCCCTTTGCTATCAGAAGTACCTGAAACTAAACCTGAAAATTGTAATCATGAAGCTTAGTGAGTCTCCCCAAAATACTACATACCATACACATAATTACGTAATCACATAATAACATATCATGGGCCTTTCCCACTTCATGGGGCCCCGCCCCGGCATCGTGCCCCGTTTGGCATCAGACTGAAATCCGGCATCGAGCCCCACCCGGCATCGAGCAAAGCTTGGTATACATATAAACATATCACAAATACACATAAATAATCACATAACATAAACATATAAACATTCCTCGGACCCCGCTCGACATCGGACCAAAATCCGGAAAAATACAAAACAGACACATGCAAGAATCACGAAGACATCAAGCATACAAACATTCCTCGAGCACTGCCTGTCATCGGATCGGAAATCTGGAAACATATAAACCTGCATCGGGCACTTCCCGACATCGTACCTTGGTCCGAAACATACTAGCATACATATACGAGCTGACATTGGTGCCTTCAACCTGTTCATGCATGAGGAAAACTCACCTCGCAATGCTGAATGTTGAATCTCATGGTACAGAATCCCCAATAGCTGCTTCGACGACTCCCGAGCTATCAATGTAACATAACACTTAGTTAAAATCCATAAAGCCTTCTTAGGGTAAAATGACCATTTTACACCTCGTCTAATTAGGACCATAACCTAGGCCCAAATCTATAACATCAATGGTCCAATTTTTATAAAACCTTTCCAAGCCCACTAATGGCCCGCTTTTCTAAATTGGGCCCAACTCTTCAAATGTGCCTTCCTTAACACCAAGCATGGTCTAAGCCTAATAAATGACTTTTAATGGCCCACCAAGGCCCAACAACTAAGAAATCCAAAGAATAGCCCAATCCAAGGCCCAAATGACAAAAAGCCCAAAATCAGCTAGTACACGGGGCGTACTCCTTTGTACGCTAAGCGTACAGGCTGCATAGCTTGTACGCCTGACATACTGGCTTGCACACCCAGTGTACTATCTTGTTAAGCCATTTTCCTCAAAAGTGCTTAATCCCTTAAGAACTAAAGCTTAAAACACAAATCTGAGACCACTAACATGTCTTAACCCATAAAGTCGATTACTTGGTGGCTTGCAATCCACCAAATGGACCCAAACTTGGAATATAACAACTATTTTCCATGTAAATAACTAGAACTCATGCATGATCACAAAAGGACCTTCAAGATTGAAACTTTTCTGCTCTTGGGACTCATATAGCACTAAGGGTGGCAACCCTAAGCCTAGAAACGGATTGGAACCATAAAAATCCATTCTTGGAACATAAATAGGTCTAAAACACCATTAACATAGATCTAAGCATTCATGAAGCAAGTTGAGATCTTTTTACCTCAAATGCATGCCAAATGGTGATGTTATGTTAGATCCTTGAGCATAAGCTACTCAAGTTCTTCTTCTTCAACTTCTTCCTTCTCCTTCCAAGCTTCAAATCACCAAAATAAGCTTCACAAGGCCAAAAACACACAAGGATGATTTATGAAAGGTTTTTAGGGTTTTTGAATTGAGGTGGCTGGTAAGGAGGCTAGGTTTTGGAACATAATGTTGTATTTGTATGGCTTAAACACTAAAAATTAGGGTTTTGAGTCTGCTTGCGTATGTTGCGCGTACGCACCTCCGCCCCCACATTTGATGCTACTTTTACGCCACGCGTATGCCAAGCTTACGCCCAGCGCACGTCTTCAGGCAGCTCAATCTTGTCGGCCTACTTGCTTTGGCCCAACTCAATAGTCCACTATTTCTTTCATAGTCCAACAATTAGTTACAAAAATATAAAATAATTATTATTACCTCAAGTCACGGATGTTACAGAAATAGTAAATGCCTTACCTACCTAAAATAGATTCGAATTTAATTACGACATCCCTCTACAATGTTCGAATTGAAAATATGCGTCGTAGCCTTAATTTAAATTTATGGCTTAATAATTAAGGATTAAAATCAACTAACTTGAATTCTCTTTTGTACTTTTATAGATGTCGAGTCAAGACATCAATGGTCTTCCTCATTCTTTTGGAGATGTTTTTCCACTTCCTCCAGAAGATGATCTTCCACGTTTAGATCAATGTCAAAATGTTTCCTCTTGTTCAGGAAATGGTAGGAATAGTTATCATGCTTCTCCAACTCTTCCTCCTCCTCCTACAGTGACTCTCCCTACATCAGGTTTTCCTCAAGTCGAAAGATCTGAAACCACTCAATTTCTATTGGCATATAAACATCAAAATGGAAATTTTGTGTCAATGCATGCTTTGGAAATGACATTGTACATTGACAAATTGGAAACATTGAGTGTCATTTTCTCAAGGAAGTAGGCCATTGATTTGGTTCTTCTTTTGTTTCTTGAGTCATACAGTCATACAGTCTGTTCATTGAGTCATACGTGATCCTAATTGATCTGACACATATATTGATTGTTGCCGAAGCAAAAAGTCTTAAGAGCACAAGTGAAGTTAAAGTGTTTAAAGGATCTAATTCCAAAATTTCCATGGATGTTGACAATGGTGGCAACGGTGGTCCAGAAAAGATTTATCTTCCCAATGGAAACGGATCGACCAATAATTAAACTCTCTGATCACATGGTAAAGAGAAAGGTTAGTTCTAAGATAGTTCCATGTGTTAATCCTAAAAGGTCCATATGTATCTATTGCCAATTGAAGGGACATTGGTTGCGAAGCTTCCCAGACTACATGAATGATATTAAAGATGGTAAACTTAAGTTGTGTAACTCTACTTTAGGTACATCCATTATCTTAACTAGTTCCTATTCATAGATTCTTAATACATGATGTGATGGACAAATTTTGTTGGTATTGCAAGATCTAAGAGAAAGAATGAAGCTTAAGAAAAGCGAGCTAATTCAGATCGTGAGAAAAGGATTTCAGTCACATGGTTCGATGATCAGAATTGGAGCTACTACTTTGAAGTTAGGATAATTTAATAGATTGCTTTGGAAATGTCTAGAAACATAGTTTTGCATTTCATGCATTGTAAGGACAATTTCCAAATTTTTGCCTATTATCAATAAAAGTTAAATTTTGGTTTATTTGGTTGCCTTGCTTTATATTTTCTTACAACGACATTTATGAAAGTGTTTGTTATGTTTTTCTATTATTATCAATGTTAATTATGTATTTAGTTTTTGTTATATCGCTTGGGGTAATGTCATAATTGACTAAGTGATTACGAACTCCCATCACCTAATTTTCAATTGCATAGAAACTTGGAGTCATGCAATTTGAATTGGTAATGTATGAGAATTTTGATCATTGGAAAATTATGAATAATTCATTGATCACATGTTTATGTGATTCAATGTGAAGGACTAATGGATCCAGTACATGTTGATATGGACTATTCAGATCTACCACAAAGGAAGATAAGTGTACTTGTCATAATTTATTGATGTTTTAGTAAGCATGGTTGTGTTTATAAGATTAAGCATGATTCTGATACTTTGAAAAGATTCAAAGAGTAGTAAAACAACTAAGAAGAATCTATTAGGAATAAAGATAAAAGTTTCTCCAATCTAAAACGAAAGGAGAGTACTTTAATATTGTATTTTGTGATAATCTTAATGATTACGGAACTATATCACCATTGATCATCAAAGAACATATTAGTCCAATTGTTTGACTAAGAAGATGAATCAAATATTGTCAAAATGGTTCAATCGAGATATGAGTCATACTTCATATCTGATCAAGTTTTGAAGCGATGCTCTAGTTACTACAAATCGTATGTTGAAACTTATTTCATACGAAGTATGTAACATCCCAACTCCTAAGTATAATAATTAATTAATTTACTTTCATAATTTCAAAGCAACTCGATGAGTTCGATGCACCAAATCGCCATGTAGCTGAGTTAATGGCCGCATAATTTTTAGTGTCTACTCGATGAGTAGGTGCTGAGTGAGAAACTCCTAATTTTCAGGGTTTGTGTCCTATTTAAAGGACCTTAAGCCTTCATACCCACCTCCCTTGTCACCTTCAAACTTTGTGAGAAACCTAATCAAGCTGCATTCGTTGTGTGTGTGTGTGAGAGAGAGAGAGAGAGGGAGAGAGTAAAATTATGTATTCTTGTGCACTTTTAGAAGGAGGTTAGAGAAAAACAAGGCTTGGAACGAAGAGGGACTTTTGGATACAGTTCTTCAGTGTTAGCTTTTGTTTGGAGGTAAAAAGCTACCACCTTGATCATTTATTTTGTTAGATCTCATTCTAAGGGGGTTTTAGGGCTTTCTTCCATCCATCTTTTGGTTATTGAGACTTTTGAGCATGACATCAAATTGAAACATCAGATATGGACTGTGTGAGGTCCTTTGAGCCCAAAGATCCAAGCTTTATCAAGCTAGTGACAAGTGTTTATGCATTAAACCCCATATAGAGCTTATTATGGCATTTCGAGCCTTAGATGTCATGCATAGATGTAAAGCTTGTAGCTTTACGTGGTATTTCATCCTTAGGAAGCCATATCTAGAGTTTGGGACATTATTTATGCTTGGAATTGTCTGAATGAATATTGGGCTAGAGGGACTTGATGAGTGCATGAGCCAACTCGACGTGTCAGCTAGGGTTTTTCCTAATAGACTGGACACGCTACAACTCGGCGAGTTGATGAGATAACTCGATGAGTTGAGTTGGATTTCCCCCACTTATGAGAAAATGAAGGAACTCGATGAGTGGCGTAGATGCACTCGACGAGTTTAGTCAACATGGACTGTTGACTTTCGTTGACTTTTAGGCTTTGGTCAACTGTGGATCTTAGAGACCATGGAGGGGTAAAATGTTCTTTTCACCCTTTTTGAGATTCAGTGGAGAAGTTATCTTAGCATCTCGGAGTGATTATTAGAAATTTGCTAATTAGGGATAATTATATTATTTAGGCGGAGTCTAGAATGTTCGTGGGGGGTGCTAGGTCTACTTGCTTACTTCCAAGGTGAGTCTTCTCACTATACTTACATGAGTGGTAATACTGTGTGACTAAAGGGTCTTATTGAGTTATCGACTGGAGGATCATATGTGCTTATACTGAGTTATGTGATATTATGCATTCAGTCTTTGTGATATATGCTATATTATTCTGTGCTTTACTGAGTTAGGACCGGAGGGTCCAAACCGAGTTGTAAGACAGGAGGGTCTTCACTGAGATATAGGACTGTAGGGTCCAACCCTAGTTGTGAGACTGAAGGGTCCTCACTGAGACACATGACCGAAGGGTCCACACCGTGTCGTGAGACCGGAGGGTCTATGCCGAGTTATATCCTTGAGAGGCTTATTATTTGAGTATATGGTATTTTGGGGAACTCACTAAGCTTCATGCTTACCATGTTGTGTGTTATGTGTTTCAGGTACTTCTCAAGATCGCAGGAGCGCAGCGGCTTGATTGTACACACCTGTTCGAGACTATGTCGAGGATTCTAGGATATTATCAGTTGTTTTGTTGAATTGTGTTTTTGACATTTGAGACATTATGGTTTTGAGACAATGTGATACTGATTTTATAATATTTAAAAATGAAAATTTTGTTTGAAATTCTAGAGTGTTACAAAGTAGGTTCGTAACACCTTATGAAATGTGGAGTATTAATGTTTTCTTACTCTAGCACATTTGGAATTGGAAAGTTGTGATGTTTTGCTTAAAATAAATGATAAACTGAGACCAATTATAGGATGTGTGTTCTTGTCGAGAATTCACACTAACTTTTGAATAATTGATTTAGCTCGTCAAGGAACGTTCCTTGAGAAAGAAAATCTTATATGTCAAGAAGTCAATGGGAGTCTTATTGATCTTTAGAGTTTCAAGAGTCAATCGAGAATAAACCTTTTAGTTATCATTAGTATAAGACCAGAGGTTGATGACATATCATGTTAAGATGACATATTTTTGTTTTTGCGCACCAACCAGTTGAGTTTGCAATACTATGATTTCTATGGTTCTCATTTGATTGCAAAAAGCAGAGCATGTTGGCAAGTGAGAGTACATTGATCGATATGGGTGAGCCACGTAACAACATGGAAGCACCGGTAGGCCTTTGTGCTACCGGAGAGCAAGAAATTTAGAATATGCAAAGTTCAGTTCATGAAAGGAAAACTAAAGTTGAGTTTGGTTTTATCCTAAACCTTATCTTATGATTGTAGGATGGAAATGATAGATTCACATGGATGGGAACATATACACCATAAAACCTAGGTGGCAAAAGGTTTTGTTCTAATTCATGAGAATGATTATGAGGAAACAATTTTGGTAGTAGATTTTAAAGATATGTTAAACATCATTATGGTTAGTAATTGTGTTAATTGCATTCTCAAATTCGCAATATGATTACGACATCTCTTTTCATAGTTCAAATTCTGAGAAATGACAAGGAATTGTTTAAATTTTCAGGACATATGCTATAAGTTCTAAAAGGGTTTGAACACACGCGCATATGATATTTAATAAAGGTGTATAATCTTGAGAAGTCTAGTTGAAGACTTATCAAAGCATCACGTATCAGAAATCTACACTTTAGTAAGAAAGTCAAAGAGTATTGATTTCTAAAAGTCCAGTTGATTTCCAGGTGCATGTCAAAGCTAGTGCGAGCAAATTTTTTGTAATACTATGAACATAATTTTTATGGTAGTGGGAGAATAATTGTTATGCTAAGTATTGCAAGTTGGTAGTACTATTCATAGGGAAAAAAGTTTTTGAATTTGCAAGTTGCAAAGCTTGGAAATTGTTTCTCTATGAATAGACTTAAGGGAGAGAGCACTCATAGTTTGTTTCAAATATAAAAGTTTAGATCGAAGGGTTTGATAGAGCTTAATCATGGACATATATAAATATCATGTTGAAATGATTCAACATAGGAAATTCGATATATGGAAATATTATAACAAGAGACTGAACAAATATTAGGTCTTTATGAAAGACATAATGAAGCGAGTCCCATATGCCTTAGATATAAGATTGTTTTCATAAGATATAATATTCACTTGTTTTGATTTTTCCAAAAATGCCTTGGGCGTTGAGAGGGAAAAAGGACTATAACTTTGTAAGACTAAAGTTGTTAAACAACTATTAAGAACATTCTGAGGTTATACCAAAAGATTGGTTACTTGTGGACAGTTGGAAGTATAGTATTGTTTGGAAGGGCCATAGTGACATATTTTAGATTGAGATAATTTTTGGTCAAAATTGATGGTCATATGGGAATATGGAAATGTTTCCGTAGTGAGAGTTGATTATTAAAATCAACATTTGAATTGGAAACTTTAATGCAAGAAAGGTGCTCAAGGAGTGTATCTTGAGTTTGAGACTTCGTTACCATGAAAATGTTTTTAATTAGAAGCAAAATTCCAATGCAACATTTTGGAATATCATTGGCTAAGTCTTTATGACTTTTAAGCCTCGACATCACACAAGGACAATGTATGTAAGGTTGGAATTCTAACACATTTAGTAGTGACAAGAAGTTGGAATTTTGAAATGAGCATCATTGGAATAATGTCCAGTTGATCTGTTCCAAACGAATGACCATAAAGAGACATAGTATGCATGTTCATAACATGGCTTCTATGCAGTTATAGCAGTTCAAAATAAAATATCGGTCAACGACCGATATTCGATATATAGATTATCGTGGTGGGATATCAGTGGGATATCGGTATTTTTATGTTATGTAGGGCCTTTGTAACCTTGTGTTTTATTGAATGAATACATGGTCATTAACTAAAACATATAGTAAATTAGAAAATGTTTGAACCAAATGTTTATCAATCTCATAAAACGGCCACCATATATCTACGTTTTAATAATAAATGAAGTGACTTAATAAAATATTTAGCTATAAACGCTATTTCACCACTATCCCACCGATATTTGTCAAATATCAGTCAAATAGTGGTCAAATATCGGTCACTATCGCCGCTATTTGCGGTACCGCTATTTTGGACGCTATTTAGTACCGATATTTTACCACCTGTCGATAACCGCTATCCCACCGCTATTGACTGCATAGCATGGCATGACTAATGTTTAATTCAAGTGGTTAGTTAATTACTCAAAACATTATACAATGAATAAAGTCTTAACTAATATGGTGAGTAAATAATAAGAGTTTCATTTATATTCAATACTTTTGAGACCATAGTTAATTAGGTTATTATTGTGTTTCACTTTGCTTGTTTTACTTCCTAAATAATTTGATTATTCAAAATTCCACAGTTAATCGTACTTTTGGAAGTAAGTAGCGAATTAAGACTGTCATGAACTAGATTGTAGATTGTCTAAGGGTTTAGACATAACAATAGTTTTGCTGCAATGTTAATGCGTACTTAGTAATGAGGATTTTAAGTATTGGATAAACCTACGCTCAAAGAATTACTTCATGGATTTTATTACGAGTAATTATGAGACGATAATATCTTATATTCTTGAAGCGGAGATATATGAGGTGTGGTTTACAAGTCAGTTGTGCATTGATAATACATAAATGCATCAGTAACTTGATGTTATAAAATGTATTATTGTGCATGATTTGATAAGTAATTAGTGAAAAAATATCAGTCAAAGTTTATTCGTTCCATTTTCCCTAGTGAGAAAAGCGATATCTTTGGGCCCCTCGATGATTTGATGTTGACATGTGAAGTGCTTGGCCGAGCCCAGATTAAATTGATGTGTTCAATTAGTAGTCTAAGTTCAGTCGTCATAAATAGGGAAATCAGGAAACAAAATTTTAGACAATGAGATTGATTTCAATCCATGTCTCGTGCCCATATGATATCATGTACAACGAAAGAATATTTGATCACTTATCTTAGGAAATGTAATTGTCTGGGTCAGAGTTCAACAATGACTTTTGGTAGCTACAATTCGCTGATCAATTCGGAAGTTATAATGGCGGTTATAGTTATAGACTTATAAAAGTAGGAGACTATTGGATTATGTGTCTAAGCCATTAACTATAATTTGTATAAACTTGAATTGATGGTAGCATAGCCTTTTGGACTGCCCTCAAACCTAGCAATTGACTAGGATAACTTTTAGAGAGAGAAATTGAATTAATAATTTATTATATGGTCAATAAATTAAGTAGAAATCAAAATAAATAATTTGTTAATATATTATGAGAATAATATATTAATTGGAAATAGTATTATGTAATTAATAATCCATCAAAAATTAAATGGAATTAATTTTGAGATTAATTGTATTAATTAAAATAGGAGGACTAAAGGTAACAATGTTTAAAAGTTGATCATTGGGCAATTCTAGAAGCTCCCTAGGTAGGGGACGAATTCTAGAAAGCCTTCTAGGGTTTCCTTGGGCATTAAGTGTGTCTTGGATGTCTTAGGGAGGAAGTTAAGGGATTAGGGTTATCTTGGAGATACTTGTCTTATCCAATACCTTCCTAGACTCATATATAAACCCTTAAGGGTTTAGAATTTCGTCCATGCATTCTTTAGAAGAATGGGAAAGAAATTTCTACTCCTCTCCTCTTTTCTTCAAGTTCCTTGGTTGCTAGGGTTTGTGTGTGAACCATTAGAGGCACGACACTTGTGGTGCTTGTTGCCAAAAGATTTGAAGAAGGATTCAAGGTTGTTTGCAATAACAATCATCAAGGTAAGTTTCTTGTTCTTATGAATTAGTTTTTCATAGAATAGTTTTGTAGGATAATAAGTCATAGTATGTTGCCTATATGAGAAAGACATAGATCTTTGTTAGGTTGCATGTGCCCTAATCATTTAATTTTTTAAATGTTTTTCCGCTTAGTGCATTGTATTTGTAACCTCCATAACCCAATAGTATTGTCTTCTTAAACCTTTGTGTTGATATTTGGTGTGACACACTCACATGAAAGGTTTTATTAAACCTAAATTGTTTCGGGAATTATAATTTGAGACCGTTATCAACATTTGAACAATGAAAATGTTTTAAATTAAACTTTGGGAGCGATTTCCGCAAACAAATACTACGAGATTATTTTAAAAGATTTGATTATTTATTTCAAATATGCTCTTGCGAAGGGTTTTACATAAACCATGATTAAAGGAGGTAGTCAAGTTTGAGTATAAAGTACTTTTAGTGATATGATTCCAATCACTTTTTCCATAGTTTGATTTGTGTATGCTTTTATTCAAGATATGCATTTATAATCAAATTCCCCTTCTTTGCTGTATGTGTGTTCGTTTAACCTTTAATCAAAGATTCCAACGTTAATTTACTAGCGTTCCCTTAGAATTTAATAACTCAATCTTACCAAAGCTATAGTGTCGTACACTTGTCCAGTTGTGTAATAGTCCAAAACGTTTGTGATATCGATCTATAAATTTAAGATTAGATTTATCACATTAAGTTTTTTTGCGTTGTTTTCGGGGAATGATTTTCAGTTAATTTAGTTTAGTTCAAAATTTGTTATGTTTTCATATTTTTTATTTATTTTATTTTTTCTTTATTTCGATAACATGACACTTCTCGGAAAGGTTTCTACTGTTTTTTTTTACCATATTTGAATTATGAGAATGCACGCGAGGAAACCAGAAGCAAATATATTAAGATACTAAAGTTTGCACTTTGTGTCGCGTCCGAATAGAATATGAACCACGTTTAGTTAAAGGATCACAATATGGCATCTCGTGACCACATCCAATATAATGTGTACCATATCACATTTGCTCGACTGTTTCGAGGATTTCTTCCAAAAAGCTCCGATTTTTTTCGTTATCTTTTGCTTAATCTCCACTAAAGGTAAGCTTTTGGAAACCATGTTTCTTAATTGATGGTTTATTTTGATAATTTTGCTACATTATGCTCTCGTTAACTTGTTTAGGGTTTGTAGTAATACCTACGATTTTGAGCCAATTTTTTGAAATTTATGATTTGTAACCCTTATACGAATTGATATGAACTCAAAATGCATATTCTTGATGAACCATGTTAAATATTTGTCTTTGTGTGTGTGAGAGAGAGATTATTGTATTATGAAATAACTAAAGGAAATAAAAAAAAAATGTTAATCCAATAAAAACAATTATAAGAATTAAAAAAAGAAAAGCAAAAGAATCATTTTACTATAAACTTTACATCAAAACTATATTTTTAAAATGAATGTTGGAACAATAAAAACAATTAAAATAATAAAAGAAGCAAAAAGAATCATTTTACTATTAACTTTACATGAAAATTATAGTTGTTGGAAAATTATTTTGAATGTGGACTGAAACTGTGATAATCCGACAACAAAGGACCATTTCTGTAATTTACAATCGCGCCCGGATGAAACCATCCGTTGGCTAAATTTTTGGATGAGACGGAAACATATGAACGTCGTTCACTCACCTCGAAATCCTCTCTTTATTTGCTCCTTGTTGTCTCAACTCTCCAACACCTACCAATAATCCCTCTCTTCAACCCTATAATCCTCACTTGCTCCATTCTTTCTCTCCACCAGCTACCAATAAAAGCGTTGAAGTCATCAGGAAAACTAGAGGTGTTTAATTAGTGTTCGTTAGACTCCAATTTAGAAGCAGTGGGTTAGAAAACAGGGTTTTAAAACCACCCGTTGCATTAGAATTGGAATTCCGTGAATGTTCTGATTCTGGTTCTAGAAGTTAGGCGCAGAGCATAGAAACTCAATGGTCATCTACTAGTAGCAAAAGAACCACACAAAATCATTGGTTATTCATCCACAAGTCTGGAGCTCTGTTTTGGATAGAATTGTTATCGTGAAGAATCAAAGGCCGGTGCCCGAGAATGTCAGATGCACCTATCAATGATACCAACTCCTCAATCCTACTGGGAGAACAGACATGTCAACAGTTTACTCTTGCTGAGATTCAACTGGCAACCAACAACTTTGACGAGACTTTAGTCATTGGGCGTGGTGGATTCGGCAATGTTTATAAATGTCCCATCAATATGGGGTTAGTAAGGGAAGTTGCAGTTAAAAGGTTGCACTGCATGTCCACCCAAGGGGCCCATGAATTTGAGGCGGAAGTTAAGGTTCTTTCTAAGCTGCGACATGGTAATCTTCTATCTCTGGTTGGTTATTGCAATGAAGGAAATGAGATGCTCCTAGCTTATGAGTTCATGCCTAATGGGACACTTAAAGATCATCTTTGCAAAGCTGATTCCACATTATCTTGGTTACAACGACTCAAGATATGCATAGGTGCAGCTCGGGGATTAGACTACCTTCACACAGGCACATCAACACAAAATGGAGTTATACATCGCGATGTGAAGGGGTCCAATATTTTGTTGGATGCAAACTTTGCTGCTAAAATTTCAGATTTTGGATTGGCGAAAGTTGGCCCAATAGATCATACACGAACTTATGTCAGCACCAATGTCAAAGGGACATTTGGCTATATGGACCCGTGCTACTTCTATACTGGAAAATTGACAAGAAAATCTGATGTTTACGCGTTTGGAGTTGTATTGTTTGAGGTGTTGTCCGGGAGGCAAGCGGTAGATTCAACGCTTGATGAAGAGCAATGAGGCTTAGCACCTTGGGCTCAAGACAAAATCAAAGAGGGAAAAGTCAATCAAATTATTGACTCAAAACTGATGGGATAGCAATCCATTGTTTAGGTACCAAACCAAAAGAACGCCCAACCATGGCTGAGGTTGTCTTTAAGCTGGAGTCTATTCTGTCACAAGAAAGGGAAAGCAGCAATTCTATCGTTAATGAAGAAAGGTTCATTTACAAGGTAAGGGCTTTTTTTACAGGCAAAGTTGACATTATGTCGGATGGTGCGGTAGGAAGCAAATCTATGAAGCAGGATGGTAAAGTTGTTAGCAAATCTGATTTTAGTGCTCACCATATCAGAAAATTCGCATACAATGAGTTGGTAAGTGCAACAAATAATTTCAAAGACATGGAGCGTTGTCCAACTTCTTATACATCCATTTACAAAGGTTGGGTTGATGAAAAGTCATATGCACCAACAAAATGTGGTATTGGTTTGGCGATATATGTTAGGGAGGAGGATATTCTAACCTGGAAATGGAAGGTACTTTCACTATGTAAAATGATGACGTGGGACTTATTTTGGATAGCAAAATAAATAGACCTTGTAGTTTTCACGCTTTTTGATATTTTCTAGTTTATATATTAAGGTACTGAACTACATTGGCAATTTGGCTGTGCAGTTGGACTTGAAACTATTAGAATTCAGTCATCCCAATATTACCAGACTCTTGGGATATTGCTTGACTAATGTAACTATGTTTTGGGTATATGAGCTGATTCCAGGGATATGGTTAGATGATCATCTATTCAAAGGTAAGCTGTAAGCATATCTTCTATTTTTTACATCTATAGAACCCTTTGGACTTCCATCTTACAGATTGGATACATGTTAACTATTTTGATGCAGCACCAGATAGAACTCCACTTTCTTGGGCTGCACGATTGAAAATAGCACATGGAGCAGCTCAAGGCCTGTCTTTCTTCCATCAGAGGAATCGTCCAGCTTATAACAATTTTGAGGGCAATCATATTTTGGTGGACAGGGTAATGTACACTGCCTTTAGGATTTTAATGCTCGGCTTTCCGATTATGAAATAGACAATTTACTTGCCCCACGTGGCTTCTCTACATTCGAAAGAGACAAATTGGATGGTCTTTTTGGACCTGTGCGTGGAGATGGTATGTTCTTTTGTAAAAATGAAATTTTTTGTACATTCTCAATATATCTGGAAAAATATTGAAATACTCCATTGAACTATTCTTTATTCTTTTTTTTTTCAATCCGAGGTGGACCCCACCTCTCTCTCTCTCTCTCTCTCTCTCTCTCTCTCTCTCTATATATATATATATATATATATATATATATATATATATATATATATATATATATATATATATATATATATATATATATATATATATGGCAAAAGGGAATATATATATTACAGCCTCATCTAAGCTTAGTACGAAACCTCTTGAAAAAACATTGTTTTACTATAAAGAGATTACGGTTAATAGATTCACGATTAATACTTCAACATGTAAATTCAAGATCGACACAATAGGGTTTAGGGTTTAGGGTTTAGGTTTATATTTAGGGTTTAGGGTTTAGGGTTTAGGGTTAGGGTTTAGGGTTTAGGGTTTAGTGTTTAAATTTAGGGTTTAGGGTTTAGCTTTAGTGTTTAGGGTTGAAATTTAGGGTTTAGGTTTAGGTTTAGAGTTTAGTAATGTTCACTTGGATGAAGTAATAAACGAAAATTGAGTAAAGAAAACGGAGATGATAAAACGATAATGAAAGAAAGAAATGTTATGGAGAATGATATATTTACCAAGTGAAACCAAACCGGGTATATTTAGCATGTTAAAACGACATATTTTAGAGGTTTAGTACCTAAGCTTAGGTGGGGCTGTAATGTATATTCCCCATCCCCTATATATATATATATATATATATATATATATATATATATATATATATATATATATATATATATATATATATATATATATAATGGTTAGGTTGCAAGGGTTGCAATGATTAAACTTGCTTACTTACTTTCATCTTTTTCATTTTGGGAAAACTAAAAAATAAAATCCTTACATATTTGCCAAAAACTGAAAATCGTATTCAATTTAACATTTTCGTCCTTTTACCCGGTCAACAGGTGATCCAACTTTTAAAAATTACATTTTTTTTGCCCTGATTTCAAATTTTATTACCAATTTTCTCCAAAATTTACACTTTTTGCCCAAATTTTAAATTTTTATTAAAATTGTGGTCCTGATTTTATAAATAGATATTACATATACAAAAAAGTTTTTTTTCTAAATAAAAATTTTTATATAGAAAATATAAGATTTTTATGTGAAAAATATGTTTTTTTTTTCTATAAATATGATTTTATAAAGACAAAACATATTTGAAACAAAATTTTGAGAAAAAAAATTATAAAAACAACTAAAGTTATGATAAATTTATAACAAAATTCTAAAATTTGGGCCAAAAGGGTAAAATTTTGACCAAATTTGTAATAAAATTTAAAACATGGGCCAAAAGTGTAAATTATGGACCAAGTTTGCAATAAATTTTGAAAATTTGGCCAAAAATGTAAGTTTTGAAAGTTGGATGACCTGTTGACCGGGTAAAAGGGTTAAATTGAATAGGATTATCAGTTTTTGTCATTTAATTGAATAAAAAAAGATATAAGGACTACATCAATTATAAGACCAATATGCAAGAACTTTAGTGTAGTTTTCCCTTTCATTTTAAATGAAATTTATAACATTTTTCTAACACACACATTCCTTTAGAGTTCCCTGCAATTTCTTTCGTCCTTTTATAGTACAAGGATCTTAACTAATCCTTTTCTAAGAGTTTGACTTGTAACACCATTTTATATGCATATGTTATATGTATACATTCATTTTCTGAAAACAAGGGGCGGTTTTTTTTTTTTTCCTTTCGAAAGCAGTACCTTTATAAGTATTTCCAAAAACAAGGGTGTTATGTATAATCATCTTCCAAAACCTCTTTAGCAGAATCTGGAGTGCAGAATGAGATCTATGCTTTTGGAGTGGTACTATTGAAAATGCTAACTGGGATGAAGGAGTATGATGAAAGGATACCCCTCGAACAGAAAAATTTGATGGAATGGGCTACTCCATTGCTAACAAATAAGGTAAATTTGGGAACAATTATGGACCCACAACTTCAGCATAATAATCATCTTCCAAAGGGAGCCTTCGAGTTAGCTCAACTTGTTTCAAAGTGTCTTCAACCAACTCGTGACAAAAATCTGTCAATTGAAGAAATCTCGCAAGTCTTGTATCAATGCTATCAAAATGAAATCATATCGGGTTGACTCTGAAATATCAAATACAGTTGTTCTTATGTAAATAAAATAATACAATTATTCTTAGGTAAATAAATATAAGAAAGTAAAATGTACGATGCTGCAAATATTAAAAAGTGTGAAGACTTGACCTCTCACTCGTCTACTATCTGCTTTCATGGGCCAGTGTTCTATTTTCTATTAACCTTCTAATGTGTGACATTATTTTGTAGGTATATAGTATTATTAACATCCGAACACTCTTTCTTACCAATTTAAAGCTGAAGCTTCATCTAATGAACGCATGCTCTAATGAGGTGCCCATTATCTTTATATTAGCTTAATTCACGATGCACCAAAATAAACCAGTTGTATAAATTACGTATGCCTCCATCTCTTGAAGTTGATTCTAATCCACATTTGTTACAAACCAATGGCATCAGGCAGAAAAGGTAGGAGTCGAACACTAAAAATCATGCACATGGTTGTTAGATCTTCATTAGTCGTTTATCATTTCTAGGTCGACCCTAATTTCATGAAGCTGGAGATACGGAGTAGATAAGAAATTTCTTAATTGTATTTGATCATCGTTTTCCAAGCTACAATGGTTGGTGTGTGGACTAATGTTCTAGGATAGATGTAACACTTATGTTACACAGGAACTTGCAGACACAAAGTCAACCTTCTTCCCCTGAAATTACAAATGCTGAAGATTTCAGGCCTTGACAAGTTTTAGGTGATGATGTTGTGGATGACATAGCGGTTGTGGGTTATGTTTTCAGATCCACAAAGGGATGGACAAGTTAAAAGGGTACAGAAAAACAGTAGGGTTTCGAAATTTATGATATCCTCATTGTATTGTTTATTTAAAATAGTGGCCCTCTAAAGGTAAAAGAGATAGAATGTGTATCCATATATTTTTTACACATAAACAATTACAAATATTGGCTTAATATAGCTGATCAATACAATTGGAAGGAACCAATCTAGGAGAGAAATTAGGGATACATAATTACAGTGTGTATCTTTGGTCCTTAATACGCCCCCGCAAGATGGGGGATCCGTCAGATATCATGGAGCGAAGTCTGAGAAATGGTGCTCCATAAAGAGGCTTTGTTAAGGCATCTGCTAATGATCATGGGATCTAATGTGTAGTACTTTGAGAGAGGCATCTGCGACCCTTTTCCTGACAAAGTGGTAGTCTAATGCAACGTGTTTCATCTGAGAGTGATAAAGTGGCTTAACACATAGGTATGTGGCACTTGTATTGTCACAAAAAAGTATGGGTGAAGAGGTTTGAGTGACACCAAGATCACTGAGAAGTTTTTCCACTCACGAGACCTCAGATGTTGCATTGGCTAATCATTTATACTTACCTTCAAGGGATCACCTTAAGACATATTTTTGTCATGTCAATTTCCAAGAGTTAATGTTTGAGCCTAGATAGAGTATATAAGCAGTAGTTGAACAGTCTCCATTCGAGATCCCTCCCCGATATGAGTCCAAAAATGCTTTGAGATTAAGAGAGTTCCCCTTTTTGAGAAATTATTCATGATGAATTGTACCCTTTAAGTAGTGGAGAACATATTTCAAAGCTTGCCAGTGAATCTGAGTGGGAGCATGCATAAACTGGGCAAGAGGATTAATGACAAACGATACGTCTGGCCATGAGATGGCCAAATACTATAATGATCCCACCAGTTTCCGATAAGGTGTAGGATCAACACTAGGTGACCCGTCCATGCAGTTGAGAATAATATAAGAGTTTAGTGGAGTCGCCACATCTTTTGCACCATCCATATGAAAGTTGGTTACGAGATCTTGAATATGGAGATGTTGGGACAGAAATAGGCCATGAGAAGTATAAATAACTTCAATTCTAAGAAAGTGGTGTAGATAACCAAAATCTTTAATGGAGAAGAAATTTGTTGAGGTGTAAATGAAGTTTGTAAGAAAGGAATATTGTTTCCTGTGAGTACATCATCCACATAGACCATAAAGAAACAGATGATGTTATGATTATAAATGAGTAGAGAGGCATATGTTTGGGATTTACGACAATCACAAGTATGGAGGAAGGCCGTGAGTTCCATGTGTTGGATTAGTGTCTAAGTCCATAACTATATTTGGTATGTATTTGACCCGACCCGGCATGGTCCATTTGGGTTGCACTTCACCGACACAATTTATATGGATAATCTTTTAAGAATAGTATGTTTATGATTAATATTAATATATTATAAGTTCTAATATATTATTATGGAATCATATTATTTAATTAGTATTGATCAAGAATTAATTTATAATTAATTAAGTGATCAAAAGGAACTAATTAAATATGGACTCTTATATCTATGGAATGGGCCAAGTTCATTTAGGTTGGGTTAAGCTTTCATGGATAGTCCATGGAGTGTTTAACCCATGGATCCTAGGAAATGAAAGGTCATGGGTTTAACCCTAGTCTCCATACTATATAAAGATGTCCTTGGTTGGTGAAATTGGCACTAGTGTTGTACACTAAGAAGGGCTAGCCAATTTCACTAGAGAGAACCAAGTATCCATATTCTCTAAAGTCTTCCAAGGTGTTTTGGTGATTTGTGATTCCACTTGAGGCTTCCACACTATTGGGGCTAAGCTCTTAAGGTTTGAGGACATCAAGCTACATCAAAAGGTATGTCATCTAACTAGTACTTTATAGTATAAGTGCTTCATAATATGCTAGTTAGGATTAAAGCCTTGGAAAGTTCTTATTTGCATGTATAATAGAGAAAACATAGATCCAAGGTTTATAGGGTTGCATGTACACCATAAGAGTGTTAGAATGCTCAAAACCCAACAGTGGTATCAGAGACTAGGCTTGTTTTCTTGTTATACTTGCAAAACTGCTTAAAAAATCAAAATTGTTGCTATCTGATCATCAGACTCGGCGAGTCCATCAGGAGACTCGGCGAGTCCATGCCTAAAAAGTGATCAAATCGATCCAACTCGCCGAGTTGGTTCATGCATTCGACGAGTTGGACCCCCAGACAGCATATTTTCGAGGTTTTTGGCTAGAAATGGACTAGGAACATTACCCTAAGTTGTTTTTTGAACTTATAAACTTGTTTTTTGAAGTGGTAATGTTCATGCTAATCCAATTTCAAAGATAATTGTCAATAGATTTATGTTTTGTATTAGTTTAAAGTTTAGACTAATTACATTAAAAAGTTTGATTTGAATTATCTTGTTCTTATGAGTTGCTTAGATTAATAGGAAAGTTGAGTGAAATAGTTGTTTTCAATCCAAAGTAATCTAAGAGTAGATTCTAAAATGTGTTTTTGTAACTTGTCCTCAAGTTATATGAAAAGTCACATTTAAGTTTCATAAAACTCATAAAAGTTGGCAATGGTTACAAAAGATGAAGAGTCTTGTCCTTAAGTTATGGAGGTTCAAGAGTCACTTCATTAAGTAATAAAATATGTAACCTTAATTAATTCCATAAGTTATAAAATAAAGAAAAGTTAATTCTTTTATTAGTTTAAAGTCTTCCATAACTTGTCCTCAAGTTATGGAACTTGAAGAGTTTTTGGATTAAAACTACTTTAAACACATAAGTTATGGAATTAATTAGTTTTGAAAAGTTACAAAACATGCCCTAAAGTTTTGGAATTTGAAAAGTTTTCCCTTATGAATACTTTAATTCCAAGTTAGCCCTTAGAATTTTAAAAGTTGAAATTCAACCCTTATACTTTATAATATTATAAGTTAATAATATTTATATATATGTATAAGAGTAAAGTCAGTCTTACCGCTAGTACGCCTCATTCACGAAGTCGGTCTATAAGGTGGGTATAAGGTTGTTGCCTATAAAATGACAACTTAATGGGTGTCCACTCTCACCCACCGCTTGCTTGACTGGTGGAGGGTCGTTAGCCGAACGGGTAAGACAAGGGCTTATAAATTCTCATTAAAAGTATGATGAATATTATAAAGTAACTAAATGTTTTATTAAATTCCCAATCTTAGTTACTTTAGGAAAAAATGTGAATAAGGTGCTAATCCATGAAATTACACTTTACACTTTGTCTAAGTCGTTGGTGGAGCGTGTGTGGTTAACCGGCACACTAACTTGGACTTAACAAGGTAGGTAAAGGGTGACTTAATATTTATCATAGTATCGATGGAGCGTGTGTGGTTAACCGGCACATCGATTGAGGGGTAATTTATTAAGGGTACCAAGTGATTTGCATGGTTACTTCACACCTCGTTTTGTGATCCTCGCCATCCCAGTCACAAAACTTGGAGGGCACACTCGAGATTGAAACATGCCTTTGAAAAGTTCAATGAATCTCAAAAGATCTAGGAGTTTCAAATCCAGTTATAACCTAATAATACATTTCGTTTATCTTGGTGGAAATTGGTGAATCGTCATTCACCTACCTTCAAATATTTTATAGCTTGGATTACGGCATCCCTCTTCTAAGTTATAAAATAGTTTGTTGGGTCCTAGCCTTAATATTTCATATTGGGTGTCATATTAAGGACTTTAAATCAACTATCTTGAATATCTCCCATAACATGTCTGGTTTAGACATTTATGATCTTCCCAAATCTCTTGAAACAAGCTTTCCTAAATGAAGATGATGTCCCTTGGAAATCATACTTCTTTCACCTCCTCAAATTATTCTCCCCAACCCACAAAGTTCTTGAAAAGTTTAAGGTCACTCAAGCCTTATTGGCAAGGCAAGGTCTAGGTGTGGTCACATCTTGGAGATGTAGTCACATATTGACAAGCCAGGAGAGTTAGGTGTCAAAGTCTTGAGAAAGTTGGTGGTTCAACTACTTTCTAGGTCACATAGTGAGTTCTTTTGGAACACCTATGAAACAGACCATGACAAGACCCTTAATGATCTTATCTATTTGCTAAGATCAACTTCCTAAAACTTTATGGACATTGACAATGATGACATTGGATATCTAGTAAAGCTCTCTCTTCCCAGTGGAAAGGGATCGGCCATAGTCAACTCGGTTGACCAAATGGTAAAGAGAAAAGCTAAGTCTGTGATAGTCTCGTGCACCATTATCAAAGGGTCCATATGTTTAGATTGCCAAAGGAAGGGTCATTAGGTGTGAAGCTGCCAGATTTACCTAAGGATGTTAAAGTCAATAAGTTTGACTCTACTTTAGGTAAAGTCCACTATCTAACTCTGTTAAGTTTCTATTCTGAGATTCTTGATACATGATGTGACTTGGTCACATGGTGATGTTTTAAGAATCAAAGAAAAGTGAAGAAACTTAAAGAAAGAATATGTTGAATCTGATCGCATAGATGGATTTCTATCGCATAGTTTGGAGATCGGATTCTTGAGCTACTTCTTAGGAGTTATGAGATATTGCTTAGGAATAGATAACAACAAGTTTTCATATGGATTGTAAGGATAAGTTTTTCCGTAAAGTTTTAAAATAAAAGAAAATTTTTGATTTTATTTATTTTTAAAATATCCTTACAATGGCATTTGAGGAAAAATTGTTGCATATATGATTCCATTAAGAGCAAGAATGGAAATATGAAATTGATTCTTTCATTTGTGGTAATGTCTAGATTTACCAAATAAGGAAAGATTCTCATCACCCAAGTTTCAATTGGACCGGAACTTGGAATCATGCAAGTTGTATAGCATGATGAATGAGAACTTTCAAGTATTGGAAAATTAAGACTTATTACTTGTTCACATGGATGTGTGAGTCAAGTGAAGGTCTAAGGGATCGAGTACACATTCTTGTGCACTGGTCAAGTCCACCACAAAAGATTGATAAAACTATTCGTCATAGTTTACTTAAGTTCAGTAAATATGATTATACTTACAAGATTAAGTGTAATTCTGAGACATTGGAAAAAGGTTCCAATGTATGACAGAGCGAATAAGAAGAATCAAATTAGGCATAAGGATAAAAGTTTCTCAAATCTGAAAAGATGGGAGAGTACTTTAGTATCAGTTATGTGATCATCTTAATGATTAAGAAACCATAGCACAATTAGTTCTCTAAGGAAATTTTAGTACATTATTATGACTAAGAAGAGGGATCTTGAATTGTTGAAATGGTTAAATCAAGAAAATGAGTCATACTTCGTTCCAATACAAGTCTTAGAGTCATACTCCAAGATTGTAACTTGAGTGACATGTCTTAAAGAAGGTTTAAAACACTTGTCAAATGTAAGAGTAAAACTTTTCTACTCTTGTACATTTGAAATTGGTAAGTTGTGATGTTTTGGATAAAACAAAGACCAACTTAGGCCAATTGTGTGAAGTGTTTGTCTTGATTAGAATCCACACTATCTCTTGGATATTTGACAAGGGAGTCTTATAGGTCAAGAGGACAGTAGGAGTCTTAAAGGTCTTGCAAGTCTCAAGAACTAATCAAGAATAAAACTTGAAGTTCTTCACTAGCACACGACTTGAGGGTTATAACCTATCGTGTTGACATATTCTGTGCCCATTCCAGTTAAAGTTGGCTTTGCATATGAGTTCTTAGAGTTCTCAATTTGTTGCACTACAACTTGGAAGCAATGGCAGGCCCTTGAGCTGCCAGGTGGCAAGAAATTAAGATTGAGTTCAATTCATATTAGTTTGGATTTATCATTATCCTTGTCTTGTGATTATGGTTATGACAATTCACATGGATAAGAACACATACACCAAAAAATCTAAGTGTCAAAAGGTTTCTCTCCGATTCATGAAAATGATGGTGAGGAAACACTTTCACTAAGTAGATTTTAGCTAGATAGCAATTGTGATATTTGCATTCTCAAAGTCGTTAGTGGAGCGTGTGTGGTTTACCGGCACACTAACTTGGACTTATGAGAAGTGGCAAAAAGGTCTAACCATTATGATTACGGCATCCCTCTTCATAATTGTTTAGACACACAAGTGTGCTATCTAAGGGAAGGTGTATGCTTTTGATAAAGTTTTATCAAACCAATCTAGTATCAGAAATCTGAACTTTGGTAAGAAAGTTAGCTGGTTTTTTGAGTACATGTCAAAGCTTGTGGGAGCATAAGTGTTATGCTAATAATCATCATGTTAGTGGGAGCATGATAAGTATTGCAAGTTAGCAATGTTAATTATAGAAAACAAAAGTTTCAATTGGGAAAGAGTTGTTTTGCTATAATTAAGGGAGAGGAAATTATACTTCATCTCAAATCTATAAGCTTAGATCGTGAGGTTTTAATCATTTAGTCAAAGGATATATATGAATTTCATGTTGGAATGGCTCAACATAAGGAAATTCTATATATGGGTCCATTATTTGCGTTCTAAAATTCGGTTATGATTACGGCATCCCTTTTCATAATCTGAATTATGAGAACTTGGCAAATTGAAATGGAAATGTTATAGCAAAAAAAACTGGTTTAGTCTTTATGTGAGACATCATGAATTGTGTCCCATATGCTTCGGATATAGGATCGATTACATGTGTTATATTCATCCTTTCTAAAATTTTCCAAATGCCCGGGGCATTAAGAAGGGAAAAGGTTTAGAACTAGATATGACTAAAAGGATTAAACAATTGTCGTGGACAATCTAAGGTTTACCAAAGATTGGTTGCTCAAGGACAGTTGGAAGTATAGTCATAATTCTAGAAGGACCATATTGACATAATCTGTAAGGAGGCAACTCTTGTTCAGAAGTGATAGTCAAAATGGAATCTGGAAATGTTTCAAAGTTAGAAATTATTTAATCTGTGTAAGATTATGAAACTTAATGCAAGAAGGATGTTTCCAAGGAGTTGATCTCCTTTGGAATACTCCGTAATGATTAGTGCCAAGTCTTTGTGAATTTGTGCATAAACATTACAAGAGGATCAATGCATATAAGTTTAGAATCTAACAGATTTCAGTAAATGGCATGAATTTGGAATTCTTGCATTTGCAGTAAGGATTTGGGAGTGTGAAAAGAGGATCATTGAATTTATGTTCAATTGATCTAGTTCACAAAGTAAAGATCATAGACAAACATAGTATGCATACTTGGTGTATGGCATGACTAGTGTTTAAGAAAACATAGTGTACATGCTTGGAGCATGGGACAACTATTGTTTTAAATTCAAGAATAAAGTTGATAGCTAAAACAGTATACAATGAATAATGTGTAATCATATGGTGATAAATAAAAGGTGTTTTATTTATATTCATAAGTTCTGAAACCATATTGGATTCAATTATTATTGTGTTTCACTTTGCATGTTTTGACTTCCCGAATAAACTGGGTTATTCTTCCGGAATGCCTAAGTTATTCAAACCATCCACAGTTGGTCATATGTTGGAAGTAGATATGAATTAAGACTGTCATGGGTTGGCTTGTAGAGGTCTAAGGTGTTGGACAAAGGGCTACAACATTCATGAGTGCTCATAAGTTCTGAGTATTGGATTCAACCCGCGCTCATTGGAATCACTTCATGGATTTTATCACGAGTGATCATGAGACGATAATATCTTATATTCTTCAAACCTAGAGATATGAGTTGTTACTATGAGTTGATAGTACATTGATTGCACGAAAACGCATTTGGTAACTCGGTGCTATAAAACGTGCCTTTGTGTATGATTTAACAAGTAGTAGAACAAGCCATATGAATCGAAGTTTATCCATTCCTTTTACCTTCGGGATAAAAGCGATATCTGTGGGCCCATCGATGATTTGATGATGACAAATGGAAGTGCTTGGCCAGGCCAGGACTGATTTGATTTGTTCAATTAGTCAGTCGTCATAAATCGGAAATCGAGAAACAACAAATGGACAGAGAGAATGATTATAATCCATGTCTCAGTCCATATGATATCTAGAATGGAGGAATATATGATCCCTTATCTAATGGACAAGTTCGTTGACAAGATCAGAGTTTGACAGCGGCTTTAAGAGCTACGATTGCCAGTTAGGTTTGAAGTCATACGCAATAATAGTTTTAGACTTATCCAAGTGAGAGACTGTTGGATTAGTGTGTAAGTCCATAACTATATTTGGTATGTACTTGACCCGACCCGGCATGGTCCATTTGGGTTGCACTTCACCGACACAATTTATATGGATAATCTTTTAAGAATAGCATGTTTATGATTAATATTAATATATTATAAGTTCTAATATATTATTATGGAATCATATTATTTAATTAGTATTGATCAAGAATTAATTTATAATTAATTAAGTGATCAAAAGGAACTAATTAAATATGGACTCTTATATATATGGAATGGGCCAAGTTCATTTAGGTTGGGCTAAACTTTCATGGATAGTCCATGGAGTGTTTAACCCATGGATCCTAGGAAATGAAAGGTCATGGGTTTAACCCTAGTCTCCATACTATATAAAGATGTCCTTGGTTGGTGAAATTGGCACTAGTGTGGTACACTAAGAAGGGCTAGCCAATTTCACTAGAGAGAACCAAGTATTCATATTCTCTAAAGTCTTCCAAGGTGTTTTGGTGATTTGTGATTCCACTTGAGGCTTCCACACTATTGGGGCTAAGCTCTTAAGGTTTGAGGACATCAAGCTACATCAAAAGGTATGTCATCTAACTAGTACTTTATAGTATAAGTGCTTCATAATATGCTAGTTAGGATTAAAGCCTTAGAAAGTTCTTATTTGCATGTATAATAGAGAAAACATAGATCCAAGGATTATAGGGTTGCATGTACACCATAAGAGTGTTAGAATGCTCAAAACCCAACACCATGTACCAGGCCCATGGTGCCTACTTTAGACCATATAGGGACTTTATGAGCTTACAGACTTGATTTGGGAACTGAGGATGAACAAAGCCTGGTGGTTAGGTCATGTAGACCTCTCCATGTAGAGTACCATGAAGGAAAGCATAATTAAAATCAATTTGGCCTTGTGCCTAATTTTGTGAAAGGGAAATAGATAGAATGACAAGTATGGTTATCGGTTTGGTGAATGGACTCAAGGTATCAAAGTAGTCTTGAAAATATTGTTGAAGGAATCATTTTGCAACAAAATGAGCTTTGTATTTAGAGATGGTTCCATCCTGATTTCGTTTGATCCAGAAGACCCATTTACATTGTCACACCCCAAAACCGGAACGGCGGAAACGTTCTGGGGTGGATGACGTCATGTCAAGTATCACAACATATGCAGTATAGTAATCAAAGTACAACAACCATTGAATTAATAGTAATAGTTTTACAGGGTTTACATTACATAGAAACATCAAAGTAATACAATTAATAATATAGGTGCAACTTGGTACTAACTGTCTTCATCCAAAAGCTCTTGGAATCTACCTGTCTAAAGCTGACCTGAGAATACAAGTTATTTGAAAAGCGAGTATCAACATTTTTATAAATGCTGGTGAGTTCGTAAGTATTTAGTGTCATTTTATCCAAATAAGTTTATAAAAGTAGTAGTTTTAAAGTATCAGTGAATTAGAGTCCTTTCCAGAAAATCCTATATTTTCTGATTAAAAGCAATCTTCTACCCAGACTTGACGGAGTTATGTGGTAAAAAATAATTTTTCCATAACACTATCATTATCAAAATGTGGTATTGATCTTGAAGAAAGTAAGAGAATATCAGTGAAAAATAACATATGCCTCAACAGTGAAGACTGCTGACTAAGGCAAAAAGAAATCATAGACTCTAGGGGAGTATCGAATGAACGATACACCTGGCTCAGTCTAACAAAAGGGAGACAAAAGACCCCAGACAGTATCAAATGAAAGATACGTCTAGCAAGGTCCAAAAACAGTGAACACAGACCCCAGACAGTATCAACTGAATGATACGTATAGCAAGGTCTAAAACAGTGAATACAGACCCCAGACAGTACCAACTGAATGATACGTCTATCAAGGTCTAAAACAGTGAATATAGTGAATACAGACCCCAGACAGTATCAAAGGAATGATACGTCTAGCAAGGTCTAAAAACAGTGAATACAGTGAATATAGTGTTAAAACCCATTACCTTAATGCCATGAATTATAAGGTCACCCCGAGATACTCGTAACCATACTGATAGACACTAGAGAACTTGACGCCCTGCAAGCGTCGGTGTAAGTATGACATTTGTCACCCCTTGGCTTTGTAAGCCGTGGACTGTAGCTAGTAGTCAGGGTGCGGGGGTGTCAATCCCATATAGCTATACACACAATGTCCGCTCTCCCTACAAGAGACTCTGGTTACCAACTTGACAACGGAGAAGGCCGTGTACTGAAGAAGTATCTCGTGTAGTGAGATTTGATGTAAGATACTAAACTAATAATAGAGACTCTCAACTGAACTGACTAATGTAAACCTATACGTCTATGCTTGTATACATAATATATAACTAATGATCAAACGACCTTCAGACGGACATCCGATCCCACCAGACCACATCTCAACGAAGAAAAGGAAATAGGGTGAACAAGCCTTCCTAAGTCCTTTAAACAATATTTATATATATCTATACAAGCACAGGCATACATTTAACCAATCGGAACATTTAACGAAGTTGAAGTGTTTAACGAAGTAAAAGCGTTTTATGAAGTAGAAGCGTATCGTGAAGTATAAGCGTATCGTGAAGTATAAGTGTATCGTGAAGTATAAGCGTATAGTGAAGTAAAAGTGTATCGTGAAGTATAAGCATATCGTGAAGTAAAAGTGTATCGTGAAGTAAAAGTGTATCGTGAAGTATAAGCATATCGTGAAGTATAAGCGTATCACAAAGTATAAGTGTTAACAAAGTTGTAGCATTTAACTAAGTAGGAGGTATAATGAAGCAGTAGTATCTAACAAAGTAGGAGTATAAAACATGGAAGAAAACTTTGATGAAAAACTTGGGAAAACTTTTATACTTGAGAAAATCACGTCTTGGTATTCTTTTGTAAAATAAGTTTTAATTGAAACTTTAATTAAACATTTTAGGTAAAGAAAACTTTTGTTTAAATGCTACTGTAACGGAGTTTGAAATAAAACATACAGCACGAGAGACAATTTGAGAAGAGCTTTGAACAAGTGAAAACATTTTAGAAAACCATTTATAGTATCCTACTTGGTAAAAACAGTTGACAGTGTAGTAAATCCTTGTGCATGCGGGTTACCAATCACATGTGATTGATATGATAACTGGCATGTTTAACTTGTATCCCCCCCCCCTAATAAAAGCATGTAAAAACATTTGAAAGGTTAGTTCAGGGGTATGAACTCACCTGATGTAAGTGGATCCAACAGAGGTGCAGGTTGGGTGCTCGGTGTCAAGTAAAGACTTGAACACACTTAGTGACCTATTAACATATGATAACATATGTTTACATACAATTAGTACATTTAATACCAATTAAACAAGTATACGCATCCTAAAGTGCGGAAAACACTTTGATAAAGTGCTAGGGGTGTCCCGGGTAACATCTAAGAGTGTGTAGGGCCTAGATAGGGAGTTTACTCTTCAAGAGTAAACTCTATATAGAGTTCACGGCCCTAATACCATGTCCCCATGAGTTTACAGCCGTAAACTCACGGTGGGAGTGTTCTAGGATGCTAAATGACCTTATATCACTTGTAGATTTACGCTAGGTCCAAATATAATGCATATGAAGGGATTTAAAGCTCTTAAGGGGCCATTTAAAGAGTTTATGGCCCTAAACTAGGAGTTTACAGCCGTAAGCTCCTACACACTCATTCTTTTGGTGTTTTAAGGTCTTAAATGATAGGGAATAAAATCCTATGCATTTTTCTAAGTCAAATGGGGAGTTTAGGGCACCATTTAACCCCCTTTATAGGAGTTTATGGCCCAGGTACCCATTCATGAGGGGTTTAAGGCTGTGAACTCCTTATGGAGTTGTTTTAATCAAGTTTAAGGTCACTAACTTGTTGGTGGTCGATTCTAGAATTTAATCTAAGGCTATTGGTGTGTTTAAGTGGCTTTTAAACACTCAAATATGAGTTTGCTCCCCCATGAAGAGGAGTTTACGGCCCAAGCATGATCTTGGGCAGTAAACTGATGTTTAGTCTCCAAAATGCTAGTTCAAGGTGTTCTAAGTCCGATTCCATAAGCCTACAAGTCATATCTAAGCCTTAGGGGCAATTTGGAGGGGTTTTTGGGGCTTAAAAACCCCATTAAATGGTGTTCACGGTCCAAGAGTGTTCTTGGGCGATAAACATATGCATTGGCCCCTAATTTATGTTTTAAACACGAATTTGCATGCTAGATAAGCCATAAAACAAGTTAGGATAGATCACTCACTTGTTTGGGGCTCGAAACGCACGATTTTGGCTCGAAAACTAAGTTGTAGAGAGAGAGTATAGAGAGAGGGTGAAAAGGGTGGAAATGAAGTCCACTCCCCTTTATATAGGGGTTGAGCTTGGGGCTCAGTGGAAATCTACCTGATACTGCCGTTAAACAGGGCTTTTTGGTCGCACCCGATTGAGTGGTCATATTTTGACTTGGTTGAAAACTAAAATTTTTCAAAGGAAAAATTTGGGGTGATTCTATCTTGTTTCAACCCTTACCAAGTCATTATAAAAGTCCCACATTAATTAACCAGTCCAAAAATTAACGGACATTTAAATAAAACGAGGCTTATTAACGGAAAAGGGTTTAAAAATGACGGAATAAATTTCGGGTTGTCACATCATCCCCCCGTTAGAGGGAATTTCGTCCCGAAATTCAGGTTTAGGCAAGGAAGTAGGTATGAATAACCGAGTAGGGGCAGGAGGGTACTTCCTATTGGGTTTTTCCTCGCACTCCCAAGTGAATTTTTGGCCTGAGTCTGTCATTCCAACAAACCTTCACCTATGGGGTGCGGATTCCGTCTCGTGCAGTTAGCGATTTCCTACAGGTATGTCTACGAAGTTAGGTTTCTCAATGGTTTCTATCAAGATGAGTGGGATATGAAGGGTGACACCGGGCAAGCACGTATCAAGTCTAAGGACTGGATCGATCTGGGATGAAGCCTGTGGAATATCCGAAAGTAGTAGCGGTCTGACGAGGGTTGGAACAATCTCCGTGAGGATTCTCAGATGGTCCTAAGCTCTCGGAAGGGTAGAGCTTCTGAGTACTTAGAACATAGTGTACTTCTATGGCAAGATCATCACTGGTGTGATCGCCATTCTGAAGTTCCTAACGTTCTCTCTCATACTGGATGTGTAGTCCTTCAGGTTGGTTCTTAGAAAGCTCGGGTTGTCCTTGGTTTCGCGTTTCTTGTCAATTGGCTTTTAGAGACTTTCTAAATCATTGCATGGATTGCATGTCTACGGGTATCTGTTTTCTGCCGAGTGTCTATCTCAATCTTGTGCAAATGAACCTGCACTTCTGATTCTTGAGATATTTCTAACGGAAACCCTCAGGATCGGGGAGATAGGGTTTCACCAGACGAGTGTTGGACTATCTCGGGAGGTAGTTCCACTATTTCTGGGCAAGATAGTATTCGTGGAACACCTAGTTGTCCAATGAATCTCTAAGATATGCCCTACTATCTAAGGCGTTGGTTTATTCTAGTTGCAGAAAGTGCGTGCTCTTGCATAACCCATCGACTAACACCCAGACTGGTTTCAAGTCAATAATCTCTTCGGGATTTGGGTTATAAGGCTTAACGCAACTACCTTTGTACTTTGATCAAGTATTCCTGGCTACGAAGGTTATCCTGTGGTTCTCGGTATTCTAGTGTTCGCTTCGGAGAATGCAGTCTATTGTCTATAGGGTGACAGTGACTTCCTCCATGAGAGAGGGCGGAGGATTCTAGGCACTATTTGTCTGTAACTGGGTGGACAAAGTGCCTGAGTAGTGCGAACATCTTCGGCAACTACTCTTCTGAAGGTTCTGAGTTTTCTCGGTCTAGGTCAAATCTAGTGAGTATAGGGTTCCATCACTTGGAGCTTTAATCTCCTCATCCACTCTTCTCAGACTTTAATTTATCGCAGCTCTCGGATTTCCGGGATATTTGCTGCGATGCTTAATTTCGGGGGATTAAGCGTGAGTGGATGGTCGTAGTCAATGTCCTTGACTCTTACGACTCAAATTTCTTTATCAACCGAGGGTGTTAGCTACTATGTTGGCTTAACTGGGATGACAACAAATTTCGGATTTGTGGTCATTATAGTAGCTCAACCCGCCGTGGTTCTCTTGACTCTAGCTCCTATTCTAAGGAATAGGGTGAAGGGTTTTACTATGAGGTTCGTGGTAGTGCTCATACTTGGCTTAACCACTAATACTTGGTGTATGCAAGCCGTATATAATTGAGGTCGACAGGATGTTCAGTTGTGCGACTCCACCCCAGACCCACAACCCAACAAGGAACAGGGAGTAAGGAGGAAGCACACATCTTAAATCTTTTTTATCTCAATTATATACCACCCTTATGCATATACTCAGTTATAGTGGTCAGTCCCATGAGTTGTATCCTCTTGATTCACGAACCTGATTACGAGGTGCGAGGGTCTTTCTGGGGAATCTACGGAGTATGCTTCGGGTGGTTATCGAATTCTGGAATAAATGCAGTGCCTTTCGCTTCGGTTTCTATCTGTCTAAGGAGGGTTGGTTAACAACGCGCGGTACCCCTCTCCTGGGTACTTCGGATGGTTTGACATAAAAGTGGCGTCTAACGGATCGCATTAGCTTTTATTATTCTTATTTTGTTTAGGTTCGGAAGAACCTTTATTTGCCGCAAGGGCTATGCAGAAAGTTCTTTTACACAGCACTAAGGATTTACACATGGTCGCACGAAGTCAAACCATGATTGATAGAGGCGTCGAAGTTGGCACACTTCGACATGATATATAATGAGGGTCGGTAGAGTCCTGTGCGGAACGGGCACACCAGTTCTAGGCGTCTCGGGTTTCGTCCCGTGTATCACTATCGCGGATACTTGGACCGATAGAGTCGACGCGGAACTATAGAGGGTCCTGAGTGTTTCTGAGTAGAGTACCTTTTCACGAATGGATTTTCACGAGGCATTCCTACAATCGCCTCACATATACTAGTCACGTATACTTAAGGTGGGGAGGACTGTTGACTGAGCGACTCCGCCTTAAATCCACAACCAAACAAGGAACAGGAAATGAGGCGACCTTCACTCACTCTAGGTCTATCCATCTCACTTATACATGGCTGTAACGTATATGTTTAGCCATTATAGTTTTACCTGATGAAATTTTTAAATTTTTTATAACAGTGCTGCGACTTTCGCCTTAACGGGGAAATAATTTCATTTAGAATTAGCTCTTTTTAGGTTCACGGTTAGTTATCTGAGATCGAGTGACGTACCAAAATCTACCGGTCTCCTTGATGCTTCTCCCTACGCATTAGAGTCAGACTCCTCCTGAGTCTTTGTCTTTTCTTTCAGTTGGGCAGTCCTTCTTGAAGTGTCCAATCTCACCACATAGGTGGCAAACTGTATTGGTTGCCACATTGGTGGTTGATGTAATAAACTCAACCGGGCTTCTGCAGACGCGAGCAGTATGCCCCTTTCATGTGGCACCTAGCACAATAGAGTTCTCGACAGATACCATGATGATGGTAGCTACATTTGCTGCAGTGGGGAAGGTTTCCTAGGTATGGTCTTTTTGAAGTCGGGGTGGAAGGTCTGGCAGTGGTATTGACTGTCTCAGCTCGTTGCCCTTCGGAAGGTCCTTAAGCCGAGGTACTTCCCTCCTCGATCTCGATCTTTCTCTTCAGTGGATTTAGTTGAGGTTCTTGGGTGGCTGGGTATGCAGGTGTTGGTTGCTGTTGTCCATTACTAGGATCGGAATTTCCGATAGGGCTCTTACTAACATTGGCGTTGTTAGCATTCAGTTGAGCCAATGCAGCTGCTACGGCTGCCGAAACTGCAGCTTGGAACGTAGCTTCATCGAATAGGAGAGTCGGTTTCTTGCCGGCGGATGGGTTACACTTCTTCGGAGGCATGGTTTTTCCTACACGGAAAGATAAGAACGCAAGCTGATGAGAGACGATGGTTAACCATTAGACGTATCTATCCTTACTATAATAGGCATAAACTTTTCCCGTGCCTCGGGTATTGGTTGTCTGAGTGTCAACCTACATCCCTATGATGTAGTCCCTGGGAAAGGTTTCACTCTCCGGCCTGGAAAGTTTTGAGAACAGTTCAGAACGAAGACCGCGGGAAGAAAAGCTCATGAAGACTTATGGCCAAACAACCTCAACAGAGGTGTGGGGATCCGCTCTAAACGTGTTACTGGCAACGGGAAAAAGGCGATTTGCTTAACACATAGCGTGAGTAGTGTAGCCACTAAGTCACTAAATTGTATTATTTTATGGGTGTATTAGCGTGACTAACACGAGGAAAAAGACACTTCTCGGGTTCCACGTACAGGTTCCCTCTATCTACCTCGTATTCTTTACTGGGACCGGCATTGGTTTCCTTCGGGTAGTTACCTAGGGTTCTCTTCTCGTATGGACATATTGAATTTCTACTCCGCCTTCCTTCTGATTCCGACTCTGAGTGTTATCACTTCATGATGGATGACTGGAATCTCAGAAGTTTAGGCGAATTTCTCACCGATGTCCCTAAAAGATATAGACACTTGGTGATTTTCGTAGTCTAGACCCAGTTCATTTATTTCTGAACTGGAAATCTTCTCAATGAACCTCTTCTGGGTCTAAATCAACTCTTCTGCCGAGTACTAAAGTGGATAGGGTTTTCTACAGGGTTCGTGCGAGAATGGAAATGTCTAAAGAATCCTAAGAGATTATTAACATTTCACTGGGTGACCCATATCGAGTCCTGCTACGATTACACAGGGTATACAAATCATATATAGCTTAGATCCGATAGGCCTTCGAATATGTGATACTACTCTAGGTCCACATCCCAACGAGGAAAAGGAAATAGGGCGAAACCACACATTCTTAGCCTATGGGATCCTTATTATATATAACCTTGGGAGTATACCCTCTATAATTGTAGGTATATCAATAAGGATCTTTTAGTTATTCACACAATGTTATCTATGGATCCTAAAATACCCCTATGGTATTTTAATTTCTTGTTTGTTTCTTATCTTCTGAATATGATTATGGGATTAATGTGAGTCTTTTAGTATTCCAAAATACTCCTATAGTATTTTAAACTATATGTTTGGCTCTAGCATTCCTAGTTGGTAAGTTTCAGACCTGTTGCAACACCACTATCACTCCCAAGCACACGTTCATCGCATCTCGAATAAATGTAGTTGATCAGGTTACATTTATTCCAGCTTATGATTACATAACTGCCCATGTTTGACGGCAATGCTCAACATCCGAAGACTTTTATTCTTGTTCTTCTTGTGATACTTGTGTTTGAGTGTTTAGATTATGGATGTTCTTATACTTTGGTAAAATATGGTTATATTTTAAAGTATAATTCTTGGTCAAAGTGTTTTATCCCTATGTATTTATAGGTTGTATATATTTTATGAATTGATATACTTAGCACACTATAAACAATGCTTTGATACCAATCTGTCACACCCCAAAACCGGAATGGCGGAAACGTTCTGGGGTGGATGACGTTATGTCAAGTATCACAACATATGCAGTATAGTAATCAAAGTACAACCATTGCATTAATAGTAATAGTTTTACAGGGTTTACATTACATAGAAACATCAAAGTAATACAATTAATAATATAGGTGCAGCTTGGTACTAACTGTCTTCATCCAAAAGCTCTTGGAATGTACCTGTCTAAAGCTGACCTGAGAATACAAGTTATTTGAAAAGCGAGTATCAACATTTTTATAAATGCTGGTGAGTTCATAAGTATTTAGTGTCATTTTATCCAAATAAGTTTATAAAAGTAGTAGTTTTAAAGTATCAGTGAATTAGAGTCCTTTCCAGAAAATCCTATATTTTCTGATTAAAACAGTCTTCTACCAAGACTGGATGGAGTTATGTGGTAAAATGTAATTTTTCCTTAACACTATCATTATCAAAATGTAGTATTGATCTTGAAGAAAGTAGGAGAATATCAGTGAAAAATAACATATGCCTCAGCAGTGAAGACTGCTGACTAAGGCAAAAAGAAATCATAGACTCCAGGGGAGTATCGAATGAACGATACGTCTGGCTCAGTCTAACAAAAGGGAGACAAAAGACCCAGACAGTATCAAATGAAAGATACGTCTAGCAAGGTCTAAAAACAGTGAACACAGACCCCAGACAGTATCAACTGAATGATACGTCTAGCAAGGTCTAAAACAGTGAATACAGACCCCAGACAGTACCAACTTAATGATACGTCTAGCAAGGTATAAAACAGTGAATACAGACCCCAGACAGTATCAAAGGAATGATATGTCTAGCAAGGTCTAAAAACAGTGAATACAGTGTTAAAACCCATTACCTTAATGCCATGAATTATAAGGTCACCCCGAGATACTCGTAACCACACTGATAGACACTAGAGAACTTGATGTCCTGCAAGTGTCGGTGTAAGTATGACATTTTTCACCCCTTGGATTAGTAGGTCGTGGACTGTAGCTAGCAGTCAGGGTGTGGGGGTGTCAATCCCGTATAGCTATACACACAATGTCCGCTCTCCCAACAAGAGACTCTGGTTACCAACTTGACAACGAAGAAGGCCGTGTACTGAAGAAGTATCTCGTGTAGTGAGATTTGATGTAAGATACTAAACTAATGATAGAGACTCTCAACTAAACTGACTAATGTAAACCTATACGTCTATGCTTGTATACATAATATATAACTAATGATCAAACGACCTTCGGACGGACATCCGATCCCACCAGACCATATCTCAACTAAGAAAAGGAAATAGGGCGAACAAGCCTTCCTAAGTCCTTTAAACATTATATATATATATATATAAATATATATATATATATATATATATATATATATATATATATATATATATATATATACACGCACAGGCATACATTTAACCAATGGGAACATTTAACGAAGTTGAAGTGTTTAACGAAGTAAAAGCGTTTTGTGAAGTAGAAGCGTATCGTGAAGTGTAAGTGTATCGTGAAGTATAAGTGTATCGTGAAGTATAAGCGTATCGTGAAGTAAAAGTGTATCGTGAAGTATAAGCGTATCGTGAAGTATAAGCGTATCGTGAAGTAAAAGTGTATCGTGAAGTATAAGCGTATCGTGAAGTATAAGCGTATCACAAAGTATAATGTTAACCAAGTAGTAGCATTTAACTAAGTAAGAGGTATAATGAAGTAGTATTATCTAACAAAGTAGGAGTATAAAACATGGAAGAAAACTTTGATGAAAAACTTGGGAAAACTTTTATACTTGAGAAAATCACGTCTTGGTATTCTTTTGTAAAATAAGTTTTAATTGAAACTTTAATTAAACATTTTAGGTAAAGAAAACTTTTGTTTAAATGCTACTGTAACGGAGTTTGAAATAAAACATACAGCACGAGAGACAATTTGAGAAGAGCTTTGAACAAGTGAAAACATTTTAGAAAACCATTTACAGTATCCTACTTGGTAAAAACAGTTGACAGTGTAGTAAATCCTTGTGCATGCGGGTTATCAATCACATGTGATTGATATGATTACTGGCATGTTTAACTTGTATTCCCCCCCCCCCCAATAAAAGCATGTAAAAACTTTTAAAAGGTTAGTTCAGGGGTATGAACTCACCTGATGTAAGTGGATCCAACAGAGGTGCAGGTTGGGTGCTCGGTGTCAAGTAAAGACTTGAACACACTTAGTTACCTATTAACATATGATAACATATGTTTACATACAATTAGTACATTTAATACCAATTAAACAAGTATACGCATCCTAAAGTGCGGAAAACACTTTGATAAAGTGCTAGGGGTGTCCCGGGTAACATCTAAGAGTGTGTAGGGCCTAGATAGGGAGTTTACTCTTCAAGAGTAAACTCTATATAGAGTTCATGGCCCTAAGACCATGTCCCCATGAGTTTACGGCCGTAAACTCATGGTGGGAGTGTTCTAGGATGCTAAATGACCTTATATCACTTGTAGATTTATGCAAGGTCCAAATATAATGCATATGAAGGGATTTAAAGCTCTTAAGGGACCATTTGAGGAGTTTACGGCCGTAAGCTTCTACACACTCATTCTTTTGGTGTTTTAAGGTCTTAAATGGTAGAGAATAAAATCCTATGCATTTTTCTAACTCAAATGGGGAGTTTAGGGCACCATTTAACCCCCTTTATAGGAGTTTACGGCCCAGGTACCCATTCATGAGGGGTTTACGGCCGTGAACTCCTTATGGAGTTGTTTTAATCAAGTTTAAGGTCACTAACTTGTTGGTGGTCGATTCTAGAATTTAATCTAAGGCTATTGGTGTGTTTAAGTGGCTTTTAAACACTCAAATATGAGTTTACTCCCCCATGAAGAGGAGTTTACGGCCCAAGCATGATCTTGGGCAGTAAACTAATGTTTACTCTCCAAAATGCTAGTTCAAGGTGTTCTAAGTCCGATTCCATAAGCCTACAAGTCATATCTAAGCCTTAGGGGCAATTTGGAGGGGTTTTTGGGGCTTAAAAACCCCATTAAATGGTGTTCACGGTCCAAGAGTGTTCTTGGGCGATAAACATATGCATTGGCCCCTAATTTATGTTTTAAACACGAATTTGCATGCTAGATAAGCCATATAACAAGTTAGGATAGATCACTCACTTGTTTGGGGCTCGAAACGGACGATTTTGGCTCGAAAACTAAGTTGTAGAGAGAGAGTATAGAGAGAGGGTGAAAAGGGTGGAAATGAAGTCCACTCCCCTTTATATAGGGGTTGAGCTTGGGGCTCAGTGGAAATCTACCCGATACTGCCGTTAAACGGGGCTTTTTGGTCGCACCCGATTAAGTGGTCGTATTTTGACTTGGTTGAAAACTAAAATTTTTCAAAGGAAAAATTTGGGGTGATTCTAACTTGTTTCAACCCTTACCAAGTCATTATAAAAGTCCCACATTAATTAACCAATCCAAAAATTAACAGACAGTTAAATAAAACGAGGCTTATTAACGGAAAAGGGTTTAAAAATGACGGAATAAATTTCGGGTTGTCACATACATCCAATAGGGTTGTGAGATGCTTTAGGAACTAGTATCCAAACTCCATTTTGCATGAGCTAGGTCATTAAATTCCTGGTTCATATATTGTCTCCAATTTTGGTCTTTAAGAGCTTGGTTATAGGTATGGGGTGCAATGATGAGGGAATAGGATGTACTGTGGTGGAGTTTATGAATGAAGGATTGAAATATTTTTTCTTTTGTTTTCTAGTTCTTGATGGAATTGATGAGGGGTGGGTATGGAGGTGGTAGATACAATACGAGAGGTGGTGGGAGTAGGTGTAGTAAGAGTAGATGGAGAGGTTGGTGTAAGGTCCTCTAGTTGGATATGAGGAGGTTGATATTGGTAAATGGTGATAGATGGGTCAATAGTGGACTTAGTAGTCTAAGTGGGGTGAGTGGGAGACATTGGGGAAGGATGGGAAGGGGATTAGTGGATAAATGTTGAGTGGGTACAAGAGAAGGTAAAGAAATAGGATGCATAGGAGGTGTTTATGACTATAAGGTGGATGAAGTAGGAATTGGGAAAGAAGTGGTGGATGAATATGGGACATGGGTAATGGTATTATCAGTAGGTAGGATAGGAGATTTGGTGGCATGATAGGGGAAATTAGTTTCTATAAACTCAACATGACGGGAATGATGGAGACATCTGGTGATTTGATCAAAGAATTTATTGGCAGACTTGGAAGTGGACTAGCCAATAAAAATGCTTGGGATGGACCTTGGAGGTAATGTATGGTCTAAGCTACGGAAAACAAAGGCAACCAAATTACTTTAACTTATTGTAGTTTAGTGGTTGATGAAAAATACATTGAAAGGGGTTTTGTTTTTTTTATAATGGGTGTGGGAAGACTATTTATGAGATATACTGTAGTTTGGAAAGCATGAGTCCAGTAGGTAAGAGGAATGTTGGCTTAATAAAGTAGGACAAGACCCGTCTCAACAATATGCAGGGATGTCCCAATTTATGATGCCAAGGGAGTGGAAATTTTTTTTGGTGACATTAAGTTGTGAATTGAATGTAAGGTGAGCATAATAAACATCTTCACTATTCTTGCCTCGCATTAGACGTGCCCCCATGCGAAGATCCTTCACAAAAAAAAAAAAGAGTAAGGAAAAAATCCCACTGAAACTGCGTTTGTTTTGCATAATTTAGCAACAGAAATAAGATTACGACATAAATGTGTAACATACAATACATTAGGTAAATATAATTTTTTATTGGGTGTGTTGATGTGTTTAAAACCAATGTGAGAGATGTGTAAATTGTTACCGTCACTGAGTATTATCTTATCTAGATCACCATAGTCGGAGACATTTTGTAGTGGGGGTCAACTTGATTTGAAGCACCACTATCGTATAGCCAGGTAGGTGGAAATTTAGATGAGCCATATGTTGTAACATTTTCCACTGGCATTATTGTTGAAGAAGTAACAATAATGTTGTTTATCCAAAGAAGGCGAGAGAGTTTGTTGTAGTCATAGTGTTATGACCTGGGATATTGAAGAAGTGCCTGAAATTATACCGCGTTGAGCGATTTTCACTTGAGTTATTGTTCATGGCTTGGTTTTAGTTGTGCTAACCCTGTGAGGTGATGTCAATCGACCGATATAGTTTTGAAAGTCATTATGATCATGACGAGGCACTGGGCGGCCTTGATGTCGAGTAGTATAATTGACAGTAGTCAAGATCGATTTAGTGGTTGTTCCATTTTATTTGAATGTCCTTTAGAAATCTATTAATTTGTCAAACAATTCTAGATATGACAATGGGTTTTACATATTTTAGGTGTTGGATTAATGTCTAAGTCCATAACTATATTTGGTATGTACTTGACCCGACACGGCATATGGTCCATTTGGGTTGCACTTCACCGGCACAATTTATATGGATAGTATTTTGAGAATAGTATATTTATGATTTATATTAATATATTATAAGTTCTAATATATTAATATAATCATATTATTTAAATAGTATTGATCAAGAATTAATTTATAATTAATTAAGTGATCAAAATGAACTAATTAAATATGGACTCTTAGATATATATGTGTAGTGGGCCAAGTACATTTAGGTTGGGCTAAGTCTTCATGGATAGTCCATGGAGCTTTAACCCATGGATCCTAGGAAATGAAAGCTCATGGGTATTAGGGTTTAACCCTAATCCTCCACACTATATAAAGATGTCCTTGGTTGGTGAAATGGACACTAGTGCGGGTACACTAAGAGGGCTAGCCAATTTCACTAGAGAGAACCAAATATCCATATTCTCTAAAGTCTTCCAAGGTGTTTTGGTGATTTGTGATTCCATTTGAGGCTTCCACACTATTGGGGCTAAGCTCTTAAAGCTTGAAGAGATCAAGCTACACCAAAAGGTATGTCATCTAACTAGTCTTTGTAGTATAGTTACCTCATAGTATGCTAGTTAGGATTAAAGCCTTGGAAAGCTCTTATTTGCATGTATAATAGAGAAAACATAGATCCAAGGTTTATAGGGTTGCATGTACACCATAGGAGTGTTAGAATGCTCAAAACCCAAAAGTGGTATCAGAGCCATGGGTTGTTTTCTGTTATATTGATGCAAATGTTTTATTTTCAAAATTGAAAAAAAAAGGAAAAAAAAACGTGATGTTTGTCAAATTTTAAGATAATTAATTTTTTTTGTGAAAAACTAATTATTTGTAAAATTTGAATCATTTGCTATATGAGTTGAATTAGGTCAAACTTAGTAATGGATAAAATCATACGATTATTTTATTAGTTTTAAAAATTTGATCTAAAGAGTTTTTTGAAACCTCCATAAGTTATGAATATGAAAAGTCACATTTATGAATCTTAAAAAACTCATAAAAATGTCTTAGGTTATAAAAAAAATGAAGAGTCTTTTCTTATAAATAGTTTTTATGGCTCCATAACTTGTCCTCAAGTTAGGGATGTCCAAGAGTCTCTTCATTAAAAGTTTTAATACTTTAATTAAAACTCATAAGTTATGAAAATCCAAGAGTTTTGAATAGTTTCAAAACTTGCCCTCAAGTTTTGGAATTTGAAAAGTTTTCTTTTATGAATACTTTAATTCCAAGTTAAGCCCTTAGAATTTTAAAGAGTTAAAATTCAACCCTTATACTTTATAATATTATAAGTTAATAATATTTATATATATGTATAAGAGTAAAGTCAGTCTTACCGTTAGTAGGCCTCATTCACGAAGCCGGTCTATAAGGGGGTATAAGGTTACTGTCTATAAAATGACAGTTTAATGGGTGTCCACTCTCACCCACCGCTTCCTTGACTGGTGGAGGGTCGTTAGCCGAACGGGTTTTACAGGACTATAATTCTCCCTTCATTAAAAGTATTAATGATAAATACTAAGTAACTAAACTCTTAATAATACCCAATCTTAGTTACTTAGGAAAATGTGAATAAGGTGCTAATCCATGAATTTACACTTTGCATTTTGTTTAAGTCGGTTAGTGGAGCGTGTGTGGTTAACCGGCACACTAACTCGTATTTAACAAGGTAGGAAAAGGGTAACTTAATGCTTATCATACTATCGATGGAGCGTGTGTGGTTAACCGGCACATCGATTGAGGGGTAAACACTTAAGGGTACCAAGTAATTTGCATGGTTACTTCACACCTTGTTTTGTGATCCTCGGCATCCCAATCACAAAACCTGAAGGGCACACTCGAGATTGAAACATGCCATTGAAAGTTCAATGAATCTCAAAGATCTAGGAATTTCAAATCCAATTAAAACCTAATTAATTATTTTGTTTTTCATGGTGGAAATTGGTGAATCGTCATTCACCTACCTTCAAATATTCTATAGCTTGGATTACGGCATCCCTCTTCCAAGTTATAAAATAGTTTGTTGGGTCCTAGCCTTAATATTTCATATTGGGTGTTATATTAAGGACTTTAAACCAACTATCTTGAATATCTCCCAAAAGATGTCAAGTTCAGACATCTATGATCTTCCCAAATATCTTGGAACCTCACTTCCTCCACCTCCTCCAATTATTCTCCCTAACCCACAAGTTCAAGGTCACTCAAGCCCTATTGGCAAGGCAAGGTCTAGGTGTGATCACATCTTGGAGATGAAGTCACATGCTGACAAGCCGGGAGAGTTGGGTGTCAAAGTCTTGAGAAAGTTAGTGGTTCAATCACTTTCTAAGTCACATAGTGAGTTCCTTTGGGACTCCTATGAGATAGAATATGACAAGACCCTTAATGATCCTATCTATTTGCTTGGTTCTGCTAAATCAGAAATGATTTAGTGTACTAGTAAAGAAAATTTGATAAGGAGATCAACTTCCCAAAACTTTATGGACAGGGACAATAGTGACATAGGAAATCAAGAAATGCATTCTCTTCCTAGTGGAAAAGGATTGGCCATAGTCAACTTGGTTAACCAAATGGTAAAGAGAAAGGCTAAGTCAGAGATAGTCCCATGTACTATTACCTAAGGATCCATATATTTCTATTGCCAAAGGAAGGGGCTTTGGTTATGAAGCTGCCAATCTTACCTAAGGATGATAAAGTCAATAAGTTTGACTTTATTTCAGGTAAAGTCCATGGTCTAACTCTATTAAATTCCTAATTGGAGATTCTTATTACATGATGTGGCTGGGTCACATGTTGATGTTTTAAGAATCAAAGAAAAGTAAAGAAACTTAAAGGAAGTATATGCTGATTCTGATCGCGAAGATGGATTTCGATCGCATGGTTCGGTGATCAGAATTTTGAGCACGTGCTTAAGAGTTATGATAGATTGCTTAGGAATAGATGACAACAAGTTTTCATATACATCTACATTGTAAGGATTAGTTTTTCTGCAAAGTTTTAAAATAAAAGAAAAGTTTTTAATTTTATTTATTTTAAAAAAAATATCCTTACAATGGCATTTGGAAAAAAAAGATGTTGTTTATATGATTCCATTGATAGCAATATTGGAAATATGAATTTGAGTCTTTCATTTGTGGTACTGTCTAAATTTACCAAATAAGGAAAGATTCTCATCACCCAAGTTTCAGTTGGATAGAAACTTGAAATCATGCAAGTTGTATAGTATGATGAATGAGAACTTTCAAGCGTTGGAAAATTAAGACTACCTGCTTGTTCACATGGATGTGTGAGTCAAGAGAAGGACTAAGGGATCAAGTACACTTTCTTGTGCACTTGTCAAAGTCCACCACAAAAGATGGATAAGACTATTCGTCATGATTTACTAAGGTTTAGTAAATATGATTATACTTACAAGCTTAAGTATAATTCTGAAGCATTGGAAAATTTTTCAATGTATGACAGAATGAATAAGAAGAATCAAATTAGGCAGAAGGATAAAAGTTTCTCAAATCTGAAAAGATGGGAGAGTCCTTTTAGTATCATGTTTTAAGATCATCTTAATGATTTTGAGACCTTATCACAATTCATCCCCTAAGTATATTCTGAGAGTTAAGAAGAGGAGTTATGAATTGTTGAAGTGGTTAAATCAAGAAGATGATTCATACTTCATTCGAAAACAGTTCATAGAGTTATACTCTAAGATTGTAACTTGAGTGACATGTCTTAAAAAAGGTTTAAAACACTTGTCAAATGTAAGAGTAAAAGTTTTCTACTCTTGTACATTTGAAATTGGTAAGTTGTGATGTTTTAGATAAAACAAAGATCAACTAAGGCTAATTGTGATAAGTGTCTGCTTAATTAGAATCCACACACTATCTCTTGAATATTTGGCAAGAAAGTCTTATAGGTCAAGGAGACAGTGGGAGTCTAAAAGATCCTGAAAGGGTTTCAAGAAGTAATCAAGAACAAAAACCTGTATTTCATCACTAGCACACAACTAGAGGTTTATAACCTATCGTGTTGACATTTCTGTGCCCATTCCAGTTAAATTGGCTATACATTTGAGTTCTACATGTTCTCAATTGTTTGGATAACTACTTGCAAGCAATGGCAGGCCCTTGAGCTGCCAGGTGGCAAGAAGTTAAGATTGCACAAGCTTAATCCATATGAGTTAGGATTTGTCACTAACCTAGTCATGTGGTTATGATTTTGACAAATTCACATGGATAGGAACGCTTACACCATAAAATCTAAGTGTCATAAGGTTTCTCTTCGATTCATGAAAATGATGGTAAGGAAACTCTTTCACTAAGTAGATTTTAAGTAGATAGCAATTGTGACTTTTGCAGTTCTCAAAGTCGTTAGTGGAGCGTGTGTGGTTAACCGGCACACTAACATTGACTTATGAGAAATGGCAAAAGGTCTAAACAATTTAGACTATGATTACGGCATCCCTTTTCATAGTTCTGAAATTGTTTAGACACACTTGTGAGCTATCTAAGAGAGGTGTGTGATTTTGATAAAGTCTTATCAAGGCAATCTAGTACCAGAAATCTGAACTTTGGTAAGAAAGTCAATAAAGTATTGATTTCTAGAAGTCCAGTTGATTTCTGGGTACATGTCAAAGCTAGTGGGAGCATAAGTGTTATGCTATTAATCATCATGTTAGTGGGAGCATGATAATTATGATAAAGGTTGCAAGTTAGCAATGTTAATTATAGAAAAACAAAAGGTCTCAATTGGGAAAAAAAGAAGTTGTTTTGCTATAATTAAGGGAGAGGAAATTGTACTTCATCTCAAATCTAAAAGCTTAGATTGAGGTTTTAATCATTTAGTCAAGGATATATATATGAATTTCATGTTGGAATGGCTCAACATAAGGAAATTCTATGTATGGGTTCATTATTTGCGTTCTAAAATTCGATTATGATTACGGCATCCCTTTTCATAATCTGAATTATGAGAACTTGGCAAATAGAAATGGAAATATTATAGCAAAAGACTGGTTTAGTCTTTATGAGAGACATCATGAATCGTGTCCCATATGCTTTGGATATAGGATCGATTACATGTGCGATATTCATCCTTTCTAAAATTTTCCAAATGCCTGGGGCATTAAGAAGGGAAAAGGTCTAGAATTGGATATGACTAAAATGATTAAGCAATTGTTGAGGATAATCTAAGGTTTACCAAGGATTGGTTGCTCAAGGACAGTTGGAAGTATAGTGTTGACTTTGGAAGGACCATATTGACATAGTCTGAAAATAGGCAACTCTTGTTCGGAAGTGATAGTCAAAATGGAATATGGAAATGGTTCAAAGTTAGAAAGTATTCAATCTGTAAGATTAGGAAACTTAATGCAAGAAGGATGTTTCCAAGGAGTTGATCTCCGTTGGAATACTCTGTAATGATTGTTGCCAAGTTTGGTTGAATTTGTGCATAATCATTACAAGAGGATCAATGCATATAAGTTTAGAATCTAACAGATTTCAGTAAATGGCATGAATTTGGAGTTCTTGCATTTGCAGTAAGGGTTTGGGACTGTGAAAAGATGATCATTGGAGTTATGCTCAATTGATCTATTTCACAAAGTAAAGATCATAGACAAACATAGTTTGCATACTTTGTGTATGGCATGACTAGTGTTTAGAAAACATAGTGTACATGCTTGGAGCATGGGACAACTATTGTTTTAAATTCAAGTATAAAGTTGATAAAACTGAAACAATGAATAATGAGTAATCAGTATGGTGATAAATAAAAGTATTTATTTATATTCATAGGGTTTGATACCATACTTGATTCATTTATTCTTGTGTTTCACTTTGCATGTTTTGACTTCCAGAATAAACTAGGTTATTCTTCTGGAATGACTAAGTTATTCAAACCAACCACAGTCGGTCATACGTTGGAAGTAGATATGAATTAAGACTGTCATGGGTTGGCTTGTAGAGGTCTAAGATGTTGGACAAAGGGCTACAACACTCATGAGTGCTCATAAGTTCTGAGTATTGGATTCAACCCGCGCTCATTGGAATCACTTCATGGATTTTATCACGAGTGATCATGAGACGATAATATCTTATATTCTTCAAACCTAGACATATGAGTTGTTACTATGAGTTGGTTGTACATTGATTGCACGAAAACGCATTCGGTAACTCGGTGTTATAAAACGTGCCTTTGTGTATGATTCAACAAGTAGTAGAACAAGCTGTATGAGTCGAAGTTTATCCATTCCTTTTACCTTTGGGATAAAAGCGATATCTGTGGGCCCCTCGATGATTTAATGATGATACATGTGAGTGCTTGGCCAAGCCAGGACTGATTTGATTTGTTCAATCAGTCAGTCATCATGAATCGGAAATCGGGAAACAACAAATGGACAGAGAGAATGATTATAATCCACGTCTCAGTCCATATGATATCTAGAATGGAGGAATATATGATCCCTTATCTAATGGACAAGCTCGTTGACAATATCAGAGTTCGACAGCGGCTTTAAGAGCTACGATTGCCAGTTAGGTTTTGAAGTCATACTCAATAATAGTTTTAGACTTATCCAAGTGGGAGACTGTTGGATTAATGTCTAAGTCCATAACTATATTTGGTATGTACTTGACCCGACCCGGCATGGTCCATTTGGGTTGCACTTCACCGGCACAATTTATATGGATAGTATTCTGAGAATAGTATATTTATGATTTATATTAATATATTATAAGTTCTAATATATTAATATAATCATATTATTTAATTAGTATTGATCAAGAATTAATTTATAATTAATTAAGTGATCAAAATGAACTAATTAAATATGGACTCTAAGATATATATATGTGTAGTGGGCCAAGTTCATTTAGGTTGGGCTAAGTCTTCATGGATAGTCCATGGAGCTTTAACCCATGGATCCTAGGAAATGAAAGCTCATGGGTATTAGGGTTTAACCCTAATCCTCCACACTATATAAAGATGTCCTTGGTTGGTGAAATGGACACTAGTGTGGGTACGCTAAGAGGGATAGCCAATTTCACTAGAGAGAACCAAATATCCATATTCTCTAAAGTCTTCCAAGGTGTTTTGGTGATTTGTGATTCCATTTGAGGCTTCCACACTATTGGGGCTAAGCTCTTAAAGCTTGAAGACATCAAGCTACACCAAAAGGTATGTCATCTAACTAGTCTTTGTAGTATAGTTACCTTATAGTATGCTAGTTAGGATTAAAGCCTTGGAAAGCTCTTATTTGCATGTATAATAGAGAAAACATAGATCCAAGGTTTATAGGGTTGCATGTACACCATAGGAGTGTTAGAATGCTCAAGAACAAAAACTTTTATTTCATCACTAGCACACAACTAGAGGTTTATAACCTATCGTGTTGACATTTCTGTGCCCATTCCAGTTAAATTGGCTATACATTTGAGTTCTACATGTTCTCAATTGTTTGGATAACTACTTGGAAGCAATAGCAGGACCTTGAGCTCTCTGTTGGGTTATGAGCATTCTAACACTCCTATGGTGTACATGCAACCCTATAAACCTTAGATCTACGTTTTCTCTATTATACATGCAAATAAGAACTTTCCAAGTCTTTAATCCTAACTAGCATATTATGAAGTTCTTATACTACAAAGTACTAGTTAGATGGCATACCTTTTGATGTAGCTTGATGTCTTCAAGCTTTAAGAGCTTAGCCCCAATAGTGTGGAAGCCTCAAGTGGAATCACAAATCACCAAAACACCTTGGAAGACTTTAGAGAATATGAATACTTGGTTCTATCTAGTGAAATCGGCTAGCCCTTCATAGTGTACCACACTAGTGCCCATTTCACCAACCAAGGACATCTTTATATAGTGTGGAGGATTAGGGTTAAACCCTAATACCCATGACTTTTCATTTCCTAGGATCCATGGGTTAAATCTCCATGGACTATCCATGAATACTTAGCCCAACCTAAATGAACTTGGCCCACTACACACACACACACACACATATATATATATATATATATATATATATATATATATCTAACAGTCCATATTTAATTAGTTCATTTTGATCACTTAATTGATTATAAATTAATTCTTGATCAATACTAATTAAATAATATGATTATATTAATATATTAGAACTTATAATATATTAATAGAAATCATAAATATACTATTCTCAAAATATTATCCATATAAATTATGTCGGTGAAGTGCAACCCAAATGGACCATGCCGGGTCGGGTCAAGTACATACCAAATATAGTTATGGACTTAGACATTAATCCAACAGTCTCCCACTTGGATAAGTCTAAAACTATTATTGAGTATGACTTCAAAACCTAACTGGCAATCGTAGCTCTTAAAGCCGCTGTCGAACTCTGATATTGTCAACGAGCTTGTCCATTAGATAAGGGATCATATATTCCTCCATTCTAGATATCATATGGACTGAGACGTGGATTATAATCATTCTCTCTGTCCATTTGTTGTTTCCCGATTTCCGATTCATGATGACTGACTGATTGAACAAATCAAATCAGTCCTGGCTTGGCCAAGCACTCACATGTATCATCATTAAATCATCGAGGGGCCCACAGATATCGCTTTTATCCTGAAGGTAAAAGGAATGGATAAACTTCGACTCATATGGCTTGTTCTACTACTTGTTGAATCATACACAAAGGCACGTTTTATAACACCGAGTTACCAAATGCGTTTTCGTGCAATCAATGTATGACCAACTCGTAGTAACAACTCATATCTCTAGGTTTGAAGAATATAAGATATTATCGTCTCATGATCACTCGTGATAAAATCCATGAAGTGATTCCAATGAGCGCGGGTTGAATCCAATACTCAGAACTTATGAGCACTCATGAGTGTTGTAGCCCTTTGTCTAACATCTTAGACCTCTACAAGCCAACCCATGACAGTCTTAATTCATATCTACTTCCAACATATAACCGAATGTGGATGGTTTGAATAACTTAGTCATTCCAGAAGAATAACCTAGTTTATTCTGGAAGTCAAAACATGCAAAGTGAAACACAAGAATAAATGAATCAAATATGTTATCAAACCCTATGAATATAAATAAACACTTTTATTTATCACCATTACTCATTATTCATTGTTTCAGTTTTATCAACTTTATACTTGAATTTAAAACAATAGTTGTCCCATGCTGTGACAACCCGATATTTCGAGACAATGTAATGTAAAACCAATCAAATTTAGGTCAAAATATAACTTTCCTAAAATCTTATTTGGGTTAAATAAAGTAGTAGGAATCGTATCAAGGTTTTCGTACATATAAAGAACCCAAAAATCCGAGTTATAACGAATAAGTTATGACCAACCGAAGATTCTCGGCAAAACCGGCAACACCGAATAAACGAAAAACGCGAAGTTTCAATACAATAGTTTTTAGCCTTAAGTATCTAAATGGAAGTTATAGATAACCTCAAACCGTGAGCGTACATAAAAAGAATGTCCAAATCTGACTTCGTATGAGAAAGTTATGATTTTTCAAAGATTCGGGTATAGCAGTAGACAGCTAAAAACTCGAAATAGAGCTCGAGATACTTTTGACCAAAACAACCTAAATGAGAATCTAAGGTCTCAACATTAGTAGCGCAACGGCGAAAAGTCTGACGAAAACGGACATCGGATGAAGAAGTTATGGAATTTTAACGGACTTTTCGTGTCCCAGCCCGTTAAAAATAAATAATTAAAAATAAAGTCAGAATTTGCCGATGAAGTCTAAACGAGAGTTGTAGATCATGTTTTTAGCTACGCGTGCATATAAAGAACGTCGAAAACGGAGCTCGTACACGAAAGTTATGGATTTTACAAGTTCGGGGTCCAAAATCCGAGGCTGTCAGGCCCCCACGACGTGGCACAAGCTTGCCGCGACCCGGCAAGTGAATGAGGGCGTCCAATCAATGGAAGAGGATAGGTTTGACTCCCCACGACGTGGCCATCACTTGCCATGATGTGGCACACCCCAAAAATGCCCCTATAAATAGATTTCAAGGGTTCCGAGCTCCATTGCTCAGTTCCTTTCTTTCTCGCGCCGAAACTCTGCGTTTAAGCCCCCGAGAACCTCCCAAAGCCCCGGTTTTCACCTTCAAGTCCCGAAGGAAGGTTTTGTGTTCTCGAGATTCCCGAGATTCCCGAAAACAGATCGCCCTATAGTTTAAACACCCTCGGAGATACCAGAACAGTACAAACCGCTTGACGAACTACACAGAAAGAGAATTAGAAGACTAGGCTTCTCACCCTAGAGAACCCCGGTCATATTCTCGCGAAGATCGACAGATTGCAACGTATGTGCCTCGGATATCGAGGACTACGTCAAGATTTTCATAGAAATTGTTATCTCTGCCTCGCATAGACAAAATGGTTGAGCAAACGCAAGGAAAGAAACTACTTCCAGGAATAGATCTGGAATCCGAATATCACCAGTTCGAGTGTTAGGGGAGGATGTCCAGAAGATATCTCCTGAACTCGATGCGGACACTTCGAGTTCGTAGTGATACCTTTCAGATAGGACCAATGCGCCCATAGTTTTCATGAGCTAAATAAATAGAGTTACGTCTTTCTTATTGGGATCAGTCATCATTTCTCCATGTAATGACTTACTTATCTACCCTCATAGTAAGAAGAAAGCCCATGGTAACATTCCTACAGAGGAACTTTTAGCAAAGTTCTCTAGGCACGAGTTTTGAAATTGAAGAGTCAAATTTCTAGGACACACTGTTAGTAATGTGAGAAATTATGAGTACTCTTTCAATTTGTCAAAACCGTTGAGCATTTATCGACACCAGAGACGCCGACAGTTTTTCGCCAGATTCTAGGTCTTACCGACCTACCGCCTTAGTTCATTCAGAACTCCTCGCAAGCTACAGAAACTCGTACGACTTTGACCCAGCAAGGGGTGGCCTTTGACTGGGAAGTTACGTAAGAAAAGGAACCTTTGAGATTCCAAGTGAGTGACCAAGTTCTTTAGCATAACTCACTCTGGGAATGGCTTAATACGCTTCGTAAATCGTGGAAAGCCAAATCCAAGTTAGACAGGACCTCCGAGATTCTTATCAGAATCGGTCCTGTGCCTCACACAAACAAGACCTACTCCGCGAACTCAGTAACATACTTTCTACTCTTCGCATCTCGATCGTGAAACCATACCTTTCCGTTAGGACTCTTGCAAGTCCACTCGTCGATATCCTCGCCTTCGTATTAGAACTATAGTGACCCTCAACCGAGAGGTCAAGCGGACGAAGAAACGCCATCGCCAGTTAGTGAAGGTTCGTTGGAATGCCAATCGAGAACCCGTGATCACTTAGGTGCGCTAGAACCAATCAATTAGGAAGTTTCCTCCTCACGACTCGATCATTCTTGCATACTTTCTTGCTTAAATTCTAATTTCGGGACGAAATTCCTTCTAACGGGGGGATGATGTGACAACCCGATATTTCGAGACAATGTAATGTAAAACCAATCAAATTTAGGTCAAAACATAACTTTCCTAAAATCTTATTTGGGTTAAATAAAGTAGTAGGAATCGTATCAAGGTTTTCGTACATATAAAGAACCCAAAAATCCGAGTTATAACGAATAAGTTATGACCAACCGAAGATTCTCGGCAAAACCGGCAACACCGAATAAACGAAAAACGCGAAGTTTCAATACAATAGTTTTTAGCCTTAAGTATCTAAATGGAAGTTATAGATAACCTCAAACCGTGAGCGTACATAAAAAGAACGTCCAAATCTGACTTCGTATGAGAAAGTTACGATTTTTCCAAGATTCGGGTATAGCAGTAGACAGCTAAAAACTCGAAATAGAGCTCGAGATACTTTTGACCAAAACAACCTAAATGAGAATCTAAGGTCTCAACATTAGTAGCGCAACGGCGAAAAGTCTGACGAAAACGAACATCGGATGAAGAAGTTATGGAATTTTAACGGACTTTTTGTGTCCCGGCCCGTTAAAAATAAATAATTAAAAATAAAGTCAGAATTTGCCGATGAAGTCTAAACGAGAGTTGTAGATCATGTTTTTAGCTACGCGTGCATATAAAGAACGTCGAAAAAGGAGCTCGTACGCGAAATTTATGGATTTTACAAGTTCGGGGTCCAAAATCTGAGGCTGTCAGGCCCCCACGACGTGGCACAAGCTTGCCGCGACCCGGCAAGTGACTGAGGGCGTCCAATCAATGGAAGAGGATAGGTTTGACTCCCCACGACGTGGCCATCACTTGCCACGACGTGGCACACCCCAAAAATGCCCCTATAAATAGATTTCAAGGGTTCCGAGCTCCATTGCTCAGTTCCTTTCTTTCTCGCGCCGAAACTCTGCGTTTAAGCCCCCGAGAACCTCCCAAAGCCCCAGTTTTCACCTTCAAGTCCCGAAGGAAGGTTTTGTGTTCTCGAGATTCCCGAGATTCCCGAGAATCCCGAGATTTCCCGCGTTTTCAACTCTTCCTGTCGAAGTTCTGCTCGATTCCTCTCTCGACTACTTCAAATCAACCACTTCAATCAAGTGAGTTCATACCCCTATAATCCACACTTTTAAATGTTTTATAAATGTTTTTATATGCTTTTAAGGGGGGGAATACAAGTAAAACACGTGATGATTATCGTATGTTATACAAAGTTCCGTTATACACTTTTTACCAACGGAACCACATGTGATTTATAACTATTATAAAGAAACTTTCGTATGCAAAATGTATCACGATAACATCATATCTTTTGAAATGAAAAGTGTTGTTATCTATATATAAATCAAACACTCTGCTTATACTGTATGTATATGTGTCCACCTTTCATACTACAAACATACGATTATTTTGGGATACTTCTTGTTAATAAATCAATCTTATGTGATTTATAACTAGTATACAAATGGATTTACTACAAGTTTAACAGTTTTACTAAACATATTACTTCAAATGACTTTCTTAAACATTTTTACATGATTAAAGCTCGTTATCAAACTCTCTTACATACTGTAAGCTTCCTTTCAAACTCGATTACAAAGGTGTTTTCAAACAGTGGTTTCCGTGTACTTAAACTGTCTTATCAAACAAAATACTTTCAATCATTTTATAAACTTACATCAAGTCACAAATTCTTTATTAGACTTTTCAACGGTTTTACAAAACTTCTTTATGCTTTTATATTATAAATTGCATGCCTCTATATGTATAGTTATATAAGGAATGTTTAAAAGACTTAGGAAGGCTATCCACCCTATTTCCTTTTCGCGCCTTGAGATATGGTCTGGTGGGATATTGGGTATTCGTCCAAAAGTCGTTTAAATATTAGTTATATATCATGTATACATATATGGTCATAAATGTTCCATCAGTTAATTTAGTTCCGATACTCTTGGGTAGCAAGAGTGTATAAACCTACTTGGACACTCATCAATTACATTCTAGTAAACTATTATAGGAATAGTTTAGAGTAAACAAAACATTATCCCTACTACAAGAAGTTACACCAGAGTCAGTTCATTCATGAGTCCAGACTACATGTTATATGAAAGAATACTCTTACATGAATACTTATACATGAATACTTTTACATAGACATTATATGGCAGATTACGACTACATGTTATATGAAAGAATACTCTTACATGAATACTTATACATGAATACTTTTACATAGACATTATATGGCAGATTACGACTACATGTTATATGAAAGAATACTCTTACATGAATACTTATACATGAATACTTTTACATAGACATTATATGGCAAATTACTATTACATGTTATATGTCTAGATACGGTTATAACGTTCGCCTTTCTATCTTTACCTTGTGATTTAATCACATCATCGACGAGATAGATTGGGACTTTATCTCCTAGTACCACATGATACTTTGAGGGACTAACCATTCCGACAACCACTGTTAGCTGCAGAGGTAAATGAACAATCTACGGATGTTTTAGGCTGATACCATCGTGGGTATACATAAGGGACTAACTATTCCTAAACCCGGCTGTTAGCAACAGAGGTAAATGAACAATCTACGGATGTTTTAAGTTGATACCATTTCAGGTATACTTAAGGGGCTACTAATAAGAGTTAATCAGGGAAAAACCGTCATATTTTCAAGAGATGCGTACTTTCAAAACAGTCAGGTCTAGGTAAAAGACTACTTTCAAAACATTCGAGTCTTGGTAGAAGACTACTTTTATACTAGTAGGAAATATGGGATTTTCTAGAGCTTTTCATACTTATACTAAATATTTCATCATTCATTCACCAGTCTTTCATATCAACTAATCAAAGCAATGACATTAAATACTTATGAACTCACCAGCTTAAATGCTGATCTACTCTTTCAAAATAACTTGTATTCTCAGGTTACAAATAGACAGGTGTCGATGCAAGGTTTAGAGAAGACGGAGCAGTCAAGACTCGTCTTTTATTTTGATCAGTTATCATGTTGTCTTGTACTATGAAAGAAAACACTTGTAACTAAAATTATACTATTAATGCAATGGATGATGTTGTTGCTTGTTTACTACTTTACATTTGTTGTGATGCATACATGACGTCCTCCGCCCCAGAACGTTTCCGCCGTTCGTGGTTTTGGGGTGCGACAGATTGGTATCAGAGCATTGTTTATAGTGAATTAAGTATATCAACCCATAAAAGATATACTAACTATAAATACATAAGGGATTAAAAATACTCTGACCAAGAGTTTATACTTTAAATATTAAAATGTTTAAGTAAGTATACGTGCTGCATTCATACTAAACTCAGTGTCACTAGGACAGTACAAAAGAATTACGATTGTTGGGCAACACAAGTGGGCTTAGAGACATATGGTCAAAACTGGGAAGATATAGCCTGATCGCCTATATTATCCGAGGGTTGACTAGCATGTGCCTAAGTTTAAGTGTGTGGTTGCAACAATGCTAAAATCTTACCAACCCTACCACAATGAGAACAATAGAACATAACAGTAAAATTAAAATACTATAGGACTATTTGGTGTTACTATAAGTACTTTATACTTGAGAATTAAAACGGGATCCTCATTACTAAGTTGATAGTTGCTAAGTGGATACACTAAGGCTACATGTATTTAGGATGTTATAGACTTAGAATCAGTGATAATTTTGCCTTACCCCTATTCTGTGTGAATTTGGAAATAAGGTCACTTATTCGAAGGTCTATCCTGTTTAGATTACACATAGTTGGTATGCACTTCACAAATAGTGATGTAACTAATGAGGGTTTTCTAAATAATTATCTAGATAGTTCGTCTAATAATTATCCACTTACCCTAAATTCTCGCATAGAAATCATAGCTGGACTCCATCCCCTTGACAACCAGTATCTTCCGAATGAAGTCATAGCTGGTTGGTTTGGAGAAGAACCAGAGAATGATCATCCTATCCCCTTGGATGATCACCGTGATGAAGACTTTTCGTATGATGCTAACTCCGAACCAGAGGTTGAGAACCTACCCCAAGCAGCTCCTTTCCAATTCCTAACCCTCGTCCGACTTTTCATTGCCCGACCCTGAGTGAGTGGAATGCTTGGAAAGAGGGAGCCAAGGACAAGATCAGTTTATGCTATTTGATGGCGACCGAAGCTTTTACAACTTGAGCAATGGGGACTCAGCAGATAGAGTCTTGCCAATCTTGGTCCGCAGAGAGGCCCGAAATGAGATTCAAAGCAGGACAGCCCTACATCAGATTGCAGAACTAGGCGCCTATACTAGAATGCATACCCTCCACACCATTCATCTAGAAGATGCTCACGAGAGATCAGAGAGAAACCATGAAACCCTACTGCAAGCACTGACTGAATCACGAGCCGAAGTCATAGGGCTCCAAGTATGCCAGATGGGGTGCGAAAGACACCTACTTGACATGGAACGTCAATTGGTTGAACTAAGAGTTCACCAGAGGAATGACCGTCGCCAGTAGTAGACGCTTTACTTTATTTCCCTTATAAAAAGAGGAATCGTATTTTTCTGTCTATGCCTGATGTGGCATTTTCTATGAAATTATCTCGTACCGTAAGTACTTTAGTTAGGTCTTTATGCTGTCAGGAACTATCTCCTATGGATATGATGTAAGACCTTTACAAGGTCATTTTCCTAAACCTTTACGTCGTAAATATCCAAGATATTGACAGCCGGCTAACTTTTGTGTCATTTCCTTCATTCAAGTACTCTTATCATACTCTCATTGGAGTCTATCTGAAACCTGCTTTAGTTAAGTCATTGGACCATAGCAAGTTAGATACGGAGACATTTCCAAGTCTCTTTCAGTGGTTGGATTTTGTTATTCACCAACCCACGATACCTCAACTTGTACAACAAACGTCCTGAGACCATTCTACGAACTTACCTCTACTCATTACTAGGATTGCATCATAGGGATGTAGGTCAAACCTTCGCGAACATACTTTCATTCTGTATTAGGACTGCATCATAGGGATGTAGGTCAAACTTTCGAGAACATCGTCATACTCTTTACATGAACAATCTAAATTCTCAGGATCACAGCTACAGGAGAGCCTACTCCGGAACCACGTTAAATGTAATTTGGGCGTTTCGTTGTAACAGACTTATAAACTATCTAGAACTAGTGCAACTAGAGTCTTATCTTTTGCGAGATCCTGTTTGTATAGGAATTCTCGTGCTGCGTATACTTGTCTTTTGTAGTATATCTTATTCGCAGCAATAGTCTTGTGGTAAATCTAAAGTACTGTAACTCTGTTCATGGTTGCACAGTTGTGTTTTGTCTGTAATCGTCTATGTTTAATTCTAATGTCTTTAAAGTTTCTGTATGATTCCGACATTATCATACAATCAGATTCAATTTGATCCAATTCTAGACCTTTTCCCTTCTTAATGCCCCAGGCATTTGGAAAAATTTAGAAAGGATGAATATAGCACATGTAATCGATCCTATATCCGAAGCATATGGGACACGATTCATGATGTCTCACATAAAGACTAAACCAGTCTTTTGCTATAATATTTCCATTTCTATTTGCCAAGTTCTCATAATTCAGATTTGGGAAGTTGATCTCCTAATCAAATTTGCTTTACTAGTACACTAAATCATTTCTGATTTAGCAGAACCAAGCAAATAGATAGGATCATTAAGGGTCTTTTCATAGTCTATCTCATAGGAGTCCCAAAGGAACTCACTATGTGACTTAGAAAGTGATTGATCCACTAACTTTCTCAAGACTTTGACACCCAACTCTCCCGGCTTGTCAGCATGTGACTTCATCTCCAAGATGTGATCACACCTAGACCATGCCTTGCCAATAGGGCTTCAGTGACCTTGAACTTGTGGGTTAGGGAGAATAATTGGAGGAGGTGGGAGGAAGTGAGGTTCCAAGATATTTTGGAAGATCATATATGTCTGAACTTGACATCTTTTGGGAGATATTCAAGATAGTTGATTTAAAGTCCTTAATATAACACCCAATATGAAATATTAAGGCTAGGACCCAACAAACTATTTTATAACTTGGAAGAGGGATGCCGTAATCCAAGCTATAGAATATTTGAAGGTAGGTGAATGACGATTCACCAATTCCCACCATGAAAAACGAAATAATTAATTAGGTTTTAATTGGATTTGAAATTCCTAGATCTTTGAGATTCATTGAACTTTCAATGGCATGTATCAATCTCGAGTGTGCCCTTCAGGTTTTGTGACTGGGATGCCGAGGATCACAAAACAAGGTGTGAAGTAACCATGCAAATTACTTGGTACCCTTACGTGATTACCCCTCAATCGATGTGCCGGTTAACCACACACGCTCCATCGATACTATGATAAGCATTAAGTTACCCTTTGCCTACCTTGTTAAATACGAGTTAGTGTGCCGGTTAACCACACACGCTCCACTAACCGACTTAAACAAAGTGCAAAGTGTAATTTCATGGATTAGCACCTTATTCACATTTTCCTAAGTAACTAAGATTGGGTATTATTAAGAGTTTAGTTACTTAGTATTTATCATTAATACTTTTAATGAAGGGAGAATTATAGTCCTGTCAAACCCGTTCGGCTAACGACCCTCCACCAGTCAAAGAAGTGGTGGGTGAGAGTGGACACCCATTAAACTGTCATTTTATAGGTAGTAACCTTATACCCCCCTTATAGACCGGCTTCGTGAATGAGGCCTACTAACGGTAAGACTGACTTTACTCTTATACATATATATAAATATTATTAACTTATAATATTATAAAGTATAAGGGTTGAATTTTAACTCTTTAAAATTCTAAGGGCTTAACTTGGAATTAAAGTATTCATAAAAGAAAACTTTTCAAATTTCAAAAATTGAGGGCAAGTTTTGAAACTATTCAAAACTCTTGGATTTTCATAATTTATGAGTTTTAATTAAAGTATTAAAACTTTTAATGAAGAGACTCTTGGACATCCATAACTTGAGGACAAGTTATGGAGCCATAAAAACTATTTATAAGAAAAGACTCTTCATTTTTTTATAACCTAAGGCATTTTTATAAGTTTTTAAGATTCATAAATGTGACGTTTCATATATAACTTGAGGACAAGTTACAAAAACACATTTTATGAACAACTTTTAGATTAATTTGGATTGAAAACATCTAACACATATTTTTCATTAATCTAAAAAATAACTCATAAAACAAGGAAACATAAAACTTTTGGTAATCCATAAGTTATGGAGTTAAATGTTTGTTTTATGATGAAACTTTTCATGTTCCATAACTTAAGAATAAGTTATGGAATTCTTTAAAACATTAACACTAAATTTTGTAACTCCATAAAAACTTTGAATCAATTTTTTTTAACATTATCATATCCATAACTTATGGAGGTTTCAAAAACCTCTTTAGATCAAATTTTTTAAAACTAATAAAACAATCATATCATTTTATCCTTTACTAAATTTGACCTAATTCAACTCATATAGCAAATGATTCAAATTTTACAAATAATTAGTTTTTCACAAAAAAAAAGTAATTATCTTAAAATTTGACAAACGTCTGTTGGGTTTTGAGCATTCTAACACTCCTATGGTGTACATGCAACCCTATAAACCTTGGATCTATGTTTTCTCTATTATACATCCAAATAAGAGCTTTCCAAGGCTTTAATCCTAACTAGCATACTATGAGATAACTATACTACAAAGACTAGTTAGATGACATACCTTTTGGTGTAGCTTGATGTCTTCAAGCTTTAAGAGCTTAGCCCCAATAGTGTGGAAGCCTCAAATGGAATCACAAATCACCAAAACACCTTGGAAGACTTTAGAGAATATGGATATTTGGTTCTCTCTAGTGAAATTGGCTAGCCCTCTTAGTGTACCCACACTAGTGTCCATTTCACCAACCAAGGACATCTTTATATAGTGTGGAGGATTAGGGTTAAACCCTAATACCCATGACCTTTCATTTCCTAGGATCCATGGGTTAAAGCTCCATGGACTATCCATGAAGACTTAGCCCAACCTAAATGAACTTGGCCCACTACACATATATATCTAAGAGTCCATATTTAATTAGTTCATTTTGATCACTTAATTAATTATAAATTAATTCTTGATCAATACTAATTAAATAATATGATTATATTAATATATTAGAACTTATAATATATTAATATAAATGATAAATATACTATTCTCAAAATACTATCCATATAAATTGTGCCGGTGAAGTGCAACCCAAATGAACCATGCCGGGTCGGGTCAAGTACATACCAAATATAGTTATGGACTTAGACATTAATCCAACAGTCTCCCACTTGGATAAGTCTAAAACTATTATTGAGTATGACTTCAAAACCTAACTGGCAATCGTAGCTCTTAAAGTCGCTGTCGAACTCTGATCTTGTCAACGAACTTGTCCATTAGATAAGGGATCATATATTCCTCCATTCTAGATATCATATGGACTGACACATGGATTATAATCATTCTCTCTGTCCATTTGTTGCTCCCCGATTTCCGATTCATGATGACTGACTGATTGAACAAATCAAATCAGTCCTAGCTTGGCCAAGCACTCACATGTATCATCATTAAATCATTGAGGGGCCCACAGATATCGCTTTTATCCCAAAGGTAAAAGGAATGGATAAAATTCGACTCATATGGCTTGTTCTACTACTTGTTGAATCATACACAAAGGCATGTTTTATAACACCGAGTTACCGAATGCGTTTTCGTGCAATCAATGTATAACCAACTCATAGTAACAACTCATACGTCTAGGTTTGAAGAATATAAGATATTATCGTCTCATGATCACTCGTGATAAAATACATGAAGTGATTCCAATGAGCGCGGGTTGAATCCAATACTCAGAACTTATGAGCACTCATGAGTGTTGTAGCCCTTTGTCCAACATCTTAGACCTCTACAAGCCAACCCATGACAGTCTTAATTCATATCTACTTCCAACATCTGACCGATTGTGGATGGTTTGAATAACTTAGTCATTCCAGAAGAATAACCTAGTTTATTCTGGAAGTCAAAACATGCAAAGTGAAACACATGAATAAATGAATCAAGTATGGTATCAAACCCTATGAATATAAATAAACACTTTTATCTATCACCATACTGATTACTCATTATTCATTGTTTCAGTTTTATCAACTTTATACTTGAATTTAAAACAATAGTTGTCCCATGCTCCAAGCATGTACACTATGTTTTCTAAACACTAGTCATGCCATACACAAAGTATGCATACTATGTTTGTCTATGATATTTACTTTGTGAAATAGATCAATTGAGCATAACTCCAATGATCATCTTTTCACAGTCCCAAACCCTTACTGCAAATGCAAGAATTCCAAATTCATGCCATTTACTGAAATATGTTAGATTCTAAACTTATATGCATTGATCCTCTTGTAATGATTATGCACAAATTCAACCAGACTTGGCAACAATCATTACAAAGTATTCCAACGGAGATCAACTCCTTGGAAACATCCTTCTTGCATTAAGTTTCCTAATCTTATAGATTGAATACTTTCTAACTTTGAACCATTTCCATATTCCATTTTGACTATCACTTCCGAACAAGAGTTGCCTCTTTTTAGACTATGTCAATATGGTCCTTCCAAAGTCAACACTATACTTCCAACTGTCCTTGAGCAACCAATCCTTGGTAAACCTTAGATTGTCCTCAACAATTGCTTAATCATTTTAGTCATATCCAATTCTAGACCTTTTCCCTTCTTAATGCCCCAGGCATTTGGAAAAATTTAGAAAGGATGAATATAGCACATGTAATCGATCCTATATCCGAAGCATATGGGACACGATTCATGATGTCTCACATAAAGACTAAACCAGTCTTTTGCTATAATATTTCCATTTCTATTTGCCAAGTTCTCATAATTCAGATTATGAAAAGGGATGTCGTAATCATAATTGAATTTTAGAACGCAAATAATGAACCCATATATAGAATTTCCTTATGTTGAGCCATTCCAACATGAAATTCATATATATTCTTGACTAAATACGATTAAGACCTCAAGCTAAGCTTTTAGATTTGAGATGAAGTATAATATCCTCTCCCTTAATTATAGCAAAACAACCTTTTTTCCCAATTGAGACATTTTGTTTTTCTATAATTAACATTACTAACTTGCAACCTTTATCATAATTATCATGCTCCCACTAACATGATGATTAATAGCATAACACTTATGCTCCCACTAGCTTTGACATGTACCCAGAAATCAACTGGACTTCTAGAAATCAATACTTTATTGACTTTCTTACCAAAGTTCAGATTTCTGATACTAGATTGCCTTGATAAGACTTTATCAAAATCACACACCTCTCTTAGATAGCTCACAAGTGTGTCTAAACAATTTCAGAACTATGAAAAGCGATGCCGTAATCATAGTCTAAATTGTTTAGACCTTTTGCCATTTCTCATAAGTCAATGTTAGTGTGCCGGATAACCACACACGCTCCACTAACGACTTTGAGAACTGCAAAAGTCACAATTGCTATCTACTTAAAATCTACTTAGTGAAAGAGTTTCCTTACCATCATTTTCATGAATCGAAGAGAAACCTTATGACACTTAGATTTTATGGTGTAAGCGTTCCTATCCATGTGAATTTGTCAAAACCATAACCACATGACTAGGTTAGTGACAAATCCTAACTCATATGGATTCAGCTTGTGCAATCTTAACTTCTTGCCACCAGGCAGCTCAAGGGCCTGCCATTGCTTCCAAGTAGTTATCCAAACAATTAAGAACATGTGGAACTCAAATGTATAGCCAATTTAACTGGAATGGGCACAGAAATGTCAACACGATAGGTTATAAACCTCTAGTTGTGTGCTAGTGATGAAATACAGGTTTTTGTTCTTGATTACTTCTTGAAACCCTTTCAGGATCTTTTAGACTCCCACTGTCTCCTTGACCTATAAGACTTTCTTGCCAAATATTCAAGAGATAGTGTGTGGATTCTAATCAAGACAGACACTTAACACAATTAGCCTTAGTTGATCTTTGTTTTATCCAAAACATCACAACTTACCAATTTCAAATGTACAAGAGTAGAAAACTTTTACTCTTACATTTGACAAGTGTTTTAAACATTTTTTTAAGACATGTCACTCAAGTTACAATCTTAGAGTATAACTCTATGAACTGTTTTCGAATGAAGTATGAACCATCTTCTTGATTTAACCACTTCAACAATTCATAACTCCTCTTCTTAACTCTCAGAATATACTTAGAGGATGAATTGTGATAAGGTCTCAAAATCATTAAGATGATCTTAAAACATGATACTAAAAGGACTCTCCCATCTTTTCAGATTTGAGAAACTTTTATCCTTCTGCCTAATTTGATTCTTCTTATTCGTTCTGTCATACATTGAAAAATTTTCCAATGCTTCAGAATTATACTTAAGCTTGTAAGTATAATCATATTTACTAAACCTTAGTAAATCATGACGAATAGTCTTATCCATCTTTTGTGGTGGACTTTGACAAGTGCACAAGAAAGTGTACTTGATCCCTTAGTCCTTCTCTTGACTCGCACATCCATGTGAACAAGCAGGTAGTCTTAATTTTCCAACGCTTGAAAGTTCTCATTCATCATACTATACAACTTGCATGATTTCAAGTTTCTATCCAACTGAAACTTGGGTGATGAGAATCTTTCCTTATTTGGTAAATTTAGACAGTACCACAAATGAAAGACTCAAATTCATATTTCCAATATTGCTATCAATGGAATCATATAAACAACATCTTTTTTTTTCCAAATGCCATTGTAAGGATATATTTTTTTAAAATAAATAAAATTAAAAACTTTTCTTTTATTTTAAAACTTTGCGGAAAAACTAATCCTTACAATGTAGATGTATATGAAAACTTGTTGTCATCTATTCCTAAGCAATCTATCATAACTCTTAAGCACGTGCTCAAAATTCTGATCACCGAACCATGCGATCGAAATCCATCTTCGCGATCAGAATCAGCATATACTTCCTTTAAGTTTCTTTACTTTTCTTTGATTCTTAAAACATCAACATGTGACCCAGCCACATCATGTAATAAGAATCTCCAAGTAGGAACTTAATAGAGTTAGACCATGGACTTTACCTGAAATAAAGTCAAACTTATTGACTTTATCATCCTTAGGTAAGATTGGCAGCTTCATAACCAAAGCCCCTTCCTTTGGCAATAGAAATATATGGATCCTTAGGTTAACCAAGTTGACTATGGCCAATCCTTTTCCATTAGGAAGAGAATGCATTTCTTGATTTCCTATGTCACTATTGTCCCTGTTCATAAAGTTTTGGGAAGTTGATCTCCTAATCAAATTTTCTTTACTAGTACACTAAATCATTTCTGATTTAGCAGAACCAAGCAAATAGATAGGATCATTGAGGGTCTTGTCATAGTCTATCTCATAGGAGTCCCAAAGGAACTCACTATGTGACTTAGAAAGTGATTGAACCACTAACTTTCTCAAGACTTTGACACCCAACTCTCCCGGCTTGTCAGCATGTGACTTCATCTCCAAGATGTGATCACACCTAGACCTTGCCTTGCCAATAGGGCTTCAGTGACCTTGAACTTGTGGGTTAGGGAGAATAATTGGAGGAGGTGGAGGAAGTGAGGTTCCAAGATATTTGGGAAGATCATAGATGTCTGAACTTGACATCTTTTGGGAGATATTCAAGATAGTTGATTTAAAGTCCTTAATATAACACCCAATATGAAATATTAAGGCTAGGACCCAACAAACTATTTTATAACTTGGAAGAGGGATGCCGTAATCCAAGCTATAGAATATTTGAAGGTAGGTGAATGACGATTCACCAATTTCCACCATGAAAAACGAAATAATTAATTAGGTTTTAATTGGATTTGAAATTCCTAGATCTTTGAGATTCATTGAACTTTCAATGGCATGTTTCAATCCCGAGTGTGCCCTTCCGGTTTTGTGACTGGGATGCCGAGGATCACAAAACAAGGTGTGAAGTAACCATGCAAATTACTTGGTACCCTTAAGTGTTTACCCCTCAATCGATGTGCCGGTTAACCACACACGCTCCATCGATACTATGATAAGCATTAAGTTACCCTTTGCCTACCTTGTTAAATACGAGTTAGTGTGCCGATTAACCACACACGCTCCACTAACCGAATTAAACAAAGTGCAAAGTGTAATTTCATGGATTAGCACCTTGTTCACATTTTCCTAAGTAACTAAGATTGGGTATTATTAAGAGTTTAGTTACTTAGTATTTATCATTAATACTTTTAATGAAGGGAGAATTATAGTCCTGTCAAACCCGTTCGGCTAACAACCCTCCACCAGTCAAGGAAGTGGTGGGTGAGAGTGGACACCCATTAAACTGCCATTTTATAGGTAGTAACCTTATACCCCCCTTATTGACCGGCTTCGTGAATAAGGCCTACTAACGGTAAGACTGACTTTACTCTTATACATATATATAAATATTATTAACTTATAATATTATAAAGTATAAGGGTTGAATTTTAACTCTTTAAAATTCTAAGGGCTTAACTTGGAATTAAAGTATTCATAAAATAAAACTTTTCAAATTCCAAAACTTGAGGGCAAGTTTTGAAACTATTCAAAACTCTTGGATTTTCATAACTTATGAGTTTTAATTAAAGTATTAAAACTTTTAATGAAGAGACTCTTGGACATCCATAACTTGAGGACAAGTTATGGAGCCATAAAAACTATTTATAAGAAAAGACTCTTCATTTTTTTTTATAACCTAAGACATTTTTATGAGTTTTTTAAGATTCATAAATGTGACTTTTCATATAACTTGAGGACGAGTTACAAAAACACATTTTATGAACAACTTTTAGATTAATTTGGATTGAAAACATCTAACACATATTTTTCATTAATCTAAAAAATAACTCATAAAACAAGGAAACATAAAACTTTTGGTAATCCATAACTTATGGAGTTAAATTTTTGTTTTATGATGAAACTTTTCATGTTCCATAACTTAAGAATAAGTTATGGAATTCTTTAAAATATTAACACCAAATTTTGTAACTCCATAAAAACTTTGAATCAAATTTTTTTTAAACCTTTTCATATCCATAACTTATGGAGGTTTCAAAAAACTCTTTAGATCAAACTTTTAAAACTAATAAAATAATCGTATCATTTTATCCATTACTAAATTTGACCTAATTCAACTCATATAGCAAATGATTCAAATTTTAGAAATAATTAGTTTTTCACAAAAAAAAAGTAATTATCTTAAAATTTGACAAACGTCATGTTTTTTTTCCTTTTTTTTCAACTTTGAAAATAAAACATATGCATCAATATAACAGAAAACAACCCATGGCTCTGATACCACTGTTGGGTTTTGAGCATTCTAACACTCCTATGGTGTACATGCAACCCTATAAACCTTGGATCTATGTTTTCTCTATTATACATACAAATAAGAGCTTTCCAAGGCTTTAATCCTAACTAGCATACTATGAGGTAACTATACTACAAAGACTAGTTAGATGACATACCTTTTGGTGTAGCTTGATGTCTTCAAGCTTTAAGAGCTTAGCCCCAATAGTGTGGAAGCCTCAAATGGAATCACAAATCACCAAAACACCTTGGAAGACTTTAGAAAATATGGATATTTGGTTCTCTCTAGTAAAATTGGCTAGCCCTCTTAGTGTACCCACACTAGTGTCCATTTCACCAACCAAGGACATCTTTATATAGTGTGGAGGATTAGGGTTAAACCCTAATACCCATGACCTTTCATTTCCTAGGATCCATGGGTTAAAGCTCCATGGACTATCCATGAAGACTTAGCCCAACCTAAATGAACTTGGCCCACTACACATATATATCTAAGAGTCCATATTTAATTAGTTCATTTTGATCACTTAATTAATTATAAATTAATTCTTGATCAATACTAATTAAATAATATGATTATATTAATATATTAGAACTTATAATATATTAATATAAATCATAAATATACTATTCTCAAAATACTATCCATATAAATTGTGCCGGTGAAGTGCAACCCAAATGGACCATGCCGGGTCGGGTCAAGTACATACCAAATATAGTTATGGACTTAGACATTAATCCAACAGTTTTTGTTTTATGATGAAACTTTTCATGTTCCATAACTTAAGAATAAGTTATGGAATTCTTTAAAACATTAACACCAAATTTTGTAACTCCATAAGTTATGGATACTGTTGGATTAATGTCTAAGTCCATAACTATATTTGGTATGTACTTGACCCGACCCGGCATGGTCCATTTGGGTTGCATTTCACCGACACAATTTATATGGATAGTATTTTGAGAATAGTATATTTATGATTTATATTAATATATTATAAGTTCTAATATATTAATATAATCATATTATTTAATTAGTATTGATCAAAAATTAATTTACAATTAATTAAGTGATCAAAATTAACTAATTAAATATGGACTCTTAGATATATATGTGTAGTGGGCCAAGTTCATTTAGGTTGGGCTAAGTCTTCATGGATAGTCCATGGAGCTTTAACCCATGGATCCTAGGAAATGAAAGGTCATGGGTACTAGGGTTTAACCCTAATCCTCCACACTATATAAAGATGTCCTTGGTTGGTGAAATGGACACTAGTGTGGGTACACTAAGAGGGCTAGCCAATTTCACTAGAGAGAACCAAATATCCATATTCTCTAAAGTCTTCCAAGGTGTTTTGGTGATTTGTGATTCCATTTGAGGCTTCCACACTATTGGGGCTAAGCTCTTAAAGCTTGAAGACATCAAGCTACACCAAAAGGTATGTCATCTAACTAGTCTTTGTAGTATAGTTACCTCATATTATGCTAGTTAGGATTAAAGCCTTGGAAAGCTCTTATTTGCATGTATAATAGAGAAAACATAGATCCAAGGTTTATAGGGTTGCATGTACACCATAGGAGTGTTAGAATGCTCAAAACCCAACATTAGGAGCAACTACAATTGTACTGAATTCGTCACCGTTCTGTGAAACAATATTAACTACAAGGTCTTCCTCAACAGTAGGACTCTATGCCAGGGAAACGTCATTAACTATGGATAAGTTTTGGTTTCAGGGAGATGACACGAGATCTTGATCTACCGGTAAAGCTAGCTTGAGTTTCTAGGCGTCCCAAGAAGTGATAGCAGATCATATTATAGACTAAATTTCATCCGAATAGCTTGTGGAATTGCACTAGTAATCACCTGATCTTGTTTGTACCAAGGAACATAGGCTGGGTTTGGCATCGATTTTTCGTTATCAACTAGAACACACAATGGATGTTGTTGTTTACCGATAAGGAATGAGTCAAGCTCATTCTCGATTAGGGTTCACTCAATTTGATGTATATTGGGAAATTACTTGATGTGAGTTTAATTCGGAAGTGGGTTGTAGTGGTAATTTGGATAATCGGTTTACAGCTCATTGTAGCACAAGGTTTTTGAAGAAAAATACTAGGTCGGAGGCTGTGAAGTGAGAGATTGGATCGGCAACTCTTTGAGTTTGTATGTTGTGATACCATATGAAGCTCAAGGAGATAGAATGTGTATGAATGTATTTTTTACAGAGAAACAATTACAAGGATTGGATTAATATAGCGAATCAGTAGAATAGGAAGGAATCAATCTAGGAGAGAAATTAAGGATACATATCAACATAGATTTTGTCCCACGCCAACATTTATGCCCATACCACTTCCCCTAGCATGTGATCTTCCTACTAGAACATATGAATTTGGCATGTTATCAACTAGAACACATAATGGATACTGTTTGTTCATCGATGATGAATGAGTCAAGTTTGAGCTCAATTAGGGTTAACTCAATCTGACTATCACAGACTGGCAAATTAATCGATGTGAGTTTAATCTGGAAGTGGGTTGCAGCAGTAATTTGGATAATCGGTTTAGAGCTTATTGTAGCACAAGGTTTCGAAAGAAAGACTCTAAATTCAAGGTTGTGAAGTAAGAGATTGGATCGGTGGCTCTTTGGAGCTTGTACACTTTGATACCATATAAAGGTGAAGGAGATAGAATGCATATATATATATATATATATATATATATATATATATATATATAGAGAGAGAGAGAGAGAGAGAGAGATAGACACAGAGACAGAGAGAGAAGTAAGTTCAAATAAAAACAGTAAATAGTGTGAGAACATAAAAACACTATGTTTATGTTATTATTCTGTAACGAATGTTATATATGTGTATTGTTGAAGTAATTCTAATATGAATATTAACGTTTGATTATTCATATATTTATTAGAATGTTATTATTCTATTATCAATTTATGTATGTACATTTTTGTAGTAAATTCTAATTTTAGTTTTAACTTTTGACTATTCATTTATTCATTGCTCAATAATGACATAAAGTTATGAATACAAAATTAATTGCAGAATAATAATATAAAAATAATGTTTTTATGTTCTCCCACTATTTACTATTTTTATTTGAACTATCCCATATATATATATATATATATATATATATATATATATATATATATATATATATATATATATATATATATATATATATATATATATATATATGGGCTTAGGGAATATGTGGCTGTTATATATCTAATATTAGGTATAGAACCATCAAAAAATACATAGTTTTAACAGGAGAAATTAAATATCCTCCTACCTTTTATTCCTATTTATCTTCCTACCCACATAAAATGGTGACAAGTGTCATATTTAGATAAAACAAATGATACTTTAGGACACTTGTCATCATTTTAAATGGGTAGGAAGATAATTAGGATGAAAAGTAGAAGGATATTTAATTACTCTTTTAACAAAATGCAATCAAATTTCTACCATCCTTCTTGTATCCTTTATAAGACTAGTTGATAGGCTTTGTACATATTATTATGAAGTTTTAAATATTTAATTTTGCACAACAAACCATGTACAAGAATACATTATCAATTACCTATAAATCTTCATATTCAAATTTAATATAGAAAACTACAATGAAAGATTAAAATTGTTCATTAAAACCCACTAAACTTCTTCCCATAACACATCAAAAAGAACCATGCAAGTATGCATATGGTAGGTGTCAAAGAAAGTTATGAAGTCTACTACAGGTCTAATATAAACAACACATTCAAAATACATAGATGTTGGGGATAAATTCTAAAATCAGAAATAGTTTGAGCTCAAAAGCAATAGAAAGAAGATAACAATGAAAAAAATTGTGATTTTTTAATTAAAATGAAGTCAATTCTGATGGTTTTATACCTAATATTACATACATGTCAGCTACATATTCACATTTCCCTATATATATATATATATATATATATATATATATATATATATATATATATATATATATATATATATATATATATGGGAGAAATGAATATACATTACAGCCCCACGTAAGCTTAGGTACTAAACCTCATGAAAATACATTGTTTTACCATATAAAGATTGCGGTTAAGGGATACACGATTAACACTTGATGATGTAAATTCAAGATGGACGAAATAGTTTTGATAAGGAAGCAAGTATATTGAGTATCTTTGACCTTCGTGACAGTGGAAAAAAGTAATGTTTATTCGGATGAGGTAATAAACGATAATTAAAGAAAGAAAACAAAGATGGTAAAACGATAATGGAGGAAGGAAATGTTAACGAGGATCGTATATTTATAAAGTGAAAACCAAATCGGGTATATTTATTAAGTTAGGGAGAATTTTATATATGCCCCTCTTAAACCTCAAAATATCATATTTTCCCAGGTTAATTTCTTAATATCATATTTACCCTTCATAAACCTTCAAAATATCATATTTGCCCAAATCCTTTCTTATAATGTTTTTAATATTTTATAATCATGTTTATACCTTAGAATTATTATAATAATTAAAAAGTTTAACCATATTATCTTTACGTCTATGATAATGGAATGTGAACTTCTAAATTGTTGGAATGTTGCCCTCTTGACAAACAAAAATATTCATCTTCAACCCTCTCTATGGAATGTATATTTTGATTGTTTAGTTTTTGTTGTTGTTGATTATTATCATGTTGCAGATGGGGGATATTTTAGATATTACCATTGACGTTTTGATGTTTAAAAAGTACATATAGGATATTCTGATATTCAAGAAGGACATAAATGATATTTTGATGTTTAAAAAGGACAAGTATAATATTTTGAAATTTTATTAATGGTAAGTATGATATTTTGAAATTTTATGAACAGTAAATATGATATTTAGAAACTAAGTCGGGTAAATATCATATTTTGATGTTTAAGAAGAACATATATGAAGTTATGTCATTAAGTTAAAACGAACATATTTTAGAGGTTTAGTACCTAAGCTTAAGTGAGGCTGTAATGTATATTACCTAACCCCTATATATATATATATATATATATATATATATATATATATATATATATATATATATATATATATATATATATATATATATAATAGGAAGACTAAAGGTTTTAAGACCAAAATCTTAAAACAAGGAGAAGCATAGCAACCTTTGGATAAAAAATAAAGGGTTAAGATAGTGATCAATACCATTTAGCCAATCAAAATAATATAAATTTTGAACAAAAGTAAAAAAATTGAATAAATACAGTCCTACACCTCATGCATTCGTCCAAAGACCTACAATTCAAAATCAGACTCTCTCCCTTCTCCATTCTCCTTCTGAAGCATTCTATCCTCAGGGCCAACCCTAGAGGGAGGGCAAGTTGGGCGACCGCCCCGGGCCTCGCCGAATCTCGGGGCCCCTAAATTTTGCAGATTACTATATATGTGGTTTTAGATAATATATAATATATTAGCGAAAATGAATCAAAGGTACTTGCAGTTAGGATGGTTAAGCCCTTGTAGACATTAAGGGTGTTTGGCTTAGCTTTTGAACAACCAAAAGTCCTTTTAGAAAAAGATCATAGGCAAAAAATATTTGGCAAAAGACTTTTGAAAGCTACTTTTGGATTTTGCAAAGAAGGAAAATCAACTTTTTGGAAAAGTCAAGAAAACTTGACTTTTTGTAACTTTTCCAAAAAGATCTTTTGCCTTTAAAAAACTAAGTTAAACACCCACTAAAGTTGATATAAGATGCCCGTGTTCGATCCTTAGCTTGTAAAGTTTTTAAAATTTTTACATTTTTCAGTCAGTTCACATTTTTTTTTGCGCGTCTGCTGCTCGTAAGCGGGAAAAAAGGAAAAGATCCTCACAGCCTCTTAAATCTCCCAGTTCTCTTCCCACCTCCTAAATCACTTCTTGTTCTCAAGAAGCAATTGTCAAAACGATAGGGAGAATACGCCTCTCAATTTTTGATTTTGAAAACACCTCTGATTTTTGGTTTCTGAAATGGATAATGTCGATATCAGCCTAAAGGTAATTTATTGCTTTTCTTTTTCCATTTTCTTAGTTATTCCATAGATACAGATTTAAGTTTCCATTAATGATTTTGAGTCTGATTATGCCTCTTATTTCTGAAATGGGTTGCGTATATCAACCTAAAAGTAATGTATTGCTTATCTGGTTATATTTTCCAATTTTTCTTGTTTATCGATTTATACATTCCATTTAGGTTCTTTTGCACAAGCTTATTTGATTATTTCCCTCCAAAAAATTTAGGTTCTTTTGAACAAACTTCTTTCCTAGAGAAAAAATATGTGATTTTAGTTGTCTATTAAGTGTTTGATGAAATGTCATAATGAAATCTATTCTATTATTAATAAAATGTCATGTTTTTATTGTTTGCTATTGATTTTGTTACATAAATAACATGTAACTATTTTCAACAAGTAAACCAACAGTCAACCCATCAAGCAGGAAAAGGAAATGCCAAGTAAGTGGAGGAAAAAGGTTTGTAATCTATTATCCAGTCACAACCTTCGTCGCTCACCCTTTCTCTCTCTTTTTGTGTGCTATCTCACACACTCATAACCATTGCATATCTGAGTTTGTATCTATAATCTCCTTTTTCGATCTGAGAAAAAGAGGAAAGTGAAGATGAAGGGGTGAGTAAGGTAGAGAGATAAGCTTCTAAGGCAGAGAGATAAGCTTTTGGATCTGGTATATGATACAGTTTTTCAGATCCAAAGACTAAAAAAAGTCCTTATTATTTAAATTGTTTTGAACTCAGATTCAATATGTTTTTTGTTTGATTGAGATAGAAATACTATTTTGTATAAAGTAAGCTGAAGGCATGTTTGTCAGTTAGATATCGATGCGTATTTAAGTTCTTATATGTTTATATTAACTACTTATGGATAATATATCTGATATATGTGTTTACTGCTTTTGTTTGAATACGATTGTGTAAAAGAAACAGAACAAGATACATGAAAGAAGTGTTTTGAATGTTAGTATTCCATACATAATAAAACAAGAACAAGTGCCAATGTTTTTCTTAAATAGATTCGAGTAAATGTTTGATGTAACAAGCGTTTAGAATTATTATAAACAAAAAAAACTTTATCACTCTATTTTTAATGGACAAAAAAAAAAAAAGAAAGAAAAGTAACAGTTAACATTAAGATGAAGTTTAGAGTTGTTATTGGGAGCTTTGTAATTATCTTTTATATTTTACTGGTTGTTTGTTAGTATTTAATCATATTCAGTTCGTTCATTTTTGAAAGTTTTTGTTATACTTTTTTTTGTATAAATTAACATACTTTATAAAATATGTTATAGTATGCATTTCAAAAAGAGATTCCTTTACAGTAAAAATGGTTGAGTGGTTGAAATAGCAAGACCTGATCTTAAACAATGGAAAACCAAATGTCACGATTTGGTAGAAGTATGAGCTCAAAGAAATTAAAATAAAATAAAATTGTTATAGGTCTATTGTTTTTAGAAAACAAAAATCTAAGTAAATATTCTATAGTTCTTAATAGGCCTGTCGAAAAAACCCGAAACCCGTTCTACCCACCCGACCTATTCCGAATTCGGTTAGAATGGGTGGGGTAGAACAGGTAACGGGTATGAATATTCGGGTAATAGGTTAATCCGATAATAATATAGGTCGGGTTTTAGGTATGAATATTTATTTTCGGGTATACCCGAATACCCAAATTCGTTTTTTAAATAATACCAAATATACAATGCAATCACGTACACACACTTCAAATAAAACAAAACCATTTGTTTCTTTCTTATGAACGAAGACTCGATAGTTGACGTAAAATTGTAAAGCGAATACGACGCTAAAGCTGAAGTCCTGAACCGTCATCCCAATCCTCAGTTTCTCACTATTGCACAGAATGGGATTAAAAAAGTCCATAACATATTATAATGATTTGTATTGTTATTATATATGTACTTGTTAATTGTATGGAGTATTTTCCAACCTGATTCTTTATTAAACCAACCAACATGTAAAAAAAAAACAAAAAAAATTATCAATAAGTGTCATTTAAGAAATTTTCGGGTATACCTGATAATTATCCGACCCGACCTCAAACCCGAATACCCGAAACCTGAAAACACGAATTACAATATAGGTCGGGTATCGGGTATTATTTTCTTAAGGAAATATCTGTTTTATCCGAAACCCGAAAATTTTACCCGTTCAACACCCCTAGTTCTTAATTTGTTATGTTGACTTGTGTAAATACTTACTATTTTTAAATATGAAGATAAACGTTACGATAACCCATTAATTTTGTAGTACAAAAGCAAACCAAATATTATACGTACATAGTTTTCATGTTAGCTATTATGTAACAAAACCTTCAACAACACAGACAAACACAATACGTATGAAAGAATGTGGACAAAAGAATGATCTGATTTACATTGTGTATATTACTTATTAACAATTAACAATAAAGATTACAATGCTTTATTCATTGGACAAATTAATTGTTATAAATATTAAATATGTAGTAGAAAAGCAAACCAAATATTATACGTACATAGTTTTCATGTTAGCTATTATGTAACAAAACCTTCAACAACACAGACAAACACAATACGTATGAAAGAATGTGGACAAAAGGATGATCTGATTTACATTGTGATTAACAATAAAGATTACAAATGCTTTATTCATTGGACAAATTAATTGTTATAAATATTAAATAATTATAACAATAAAGATTAAAAATACATAATGAAAAGCTGTAAAATATAAAACTGATTTTAAAATATTCATTTTGGTATGTTTTTTTTAGACTGCTCGGTGTGGTATGCGGTTTGGAACCGCGGTGATGTCACGTGGGCCGCGAACACCACCCCCAGGGGCGGACGCAGGAATTAATAATAGGGGTTGCATAATTTTTTTTCCCATCACACATAATATAAAACATTAAAAAAAATTCCGGTCAAACATAATATAAAACATCTATTCATCTAATACAATTTTTTTTTTCTGGTTAAACATAATATAACAACGATATACTAGAAATTAAATTTATCCTCTTCGTGCAGACATCTTTTGAAACCGCTCCATTACTTTTTCATTCTCAACTTTCGCAAGTGCTTCGGTCTCGACATTACACAGCAATGCGTCGTTCAAAAATTCATCGCCAATTTTGTTACGCAAGTCAGTCTTCAAGAGCTTGATCTTTGAAAAACATCTTTCTACACTTACGGTCGCTACAGGTAATATCAAAGCCAACTTTAATAGCTTATAAACCAAAGGATAAGATCGATGCTTCCCCGTACTAACCATCAAACGAGAAAGGTCGGAAATTCCTTTCAAACTAGCAAAGCGCTCATCTTTGATGTAAGAGTGATAAAATATCTCAAGTTGTCCTTCAAGGTCTATCATATCTGAATCATCAAAGTCATACTTGTATAACTTACCCAACTTCAATAACTTTGATTTGTCAAATTGTGCAAATGAATCACAAGGGCTCAAAGCACCCATGTATTCTAATAATTGGGTGCTTGTTTCACTAAATCGATCCCGATATTCTATAAGTTGCATATCTACCACCGTGTTGAAGATTTCAACCTCAAAATGAAACCTATTAGTCTTTGTAGTCCTACGGTTTCTCGCACCAATATACAACTCTTCCATATCCAAAGTATCAATTTCGTGTGTTTCACAAAAAGAGGATACTTTTGGCAAAATGCTAGCAAACCCTATGTTTCTAAAAGATTGCAATGCCTCCATTGTCCCTCTAACCATCGAAGCCGCTTCTAAAATGTCTAGATCTTTTCTTTGAAGTTGCTTTGACAATGTACCCGTGAGGTGTAAAATGTCATACATCATATGTAAGTAAAACACGAACTCATATGATTTAAAATATGCTAAGATTCCAGATGCTTGTTGACGGTTTGCCAATGACCCTCCCTCCTCTTTTACAAAATCTAAAACTACAAGAACATCCGCAAATAACTTCATCAAACATGTGAGTGTGTTGAAATGTGAACCCCATCTTGTTTCTCCCGCTTGAACAAGTGTAGTCTCTTGATTTAACCCTCTTCCGGTTTCAAGTTCACCACTACACAAGCCTTTTTGCACCCTTTCTCTTGCTTGCTCTCGTAGTAAGTCTTTTCTTTTACACGATGCACAAACTACATTAACCACCAACGAAATTTGCTCAAAAAAGTCACTAACACCATCATGCTTCTTTGCTACAACCACAACTACTAATTGAAGTTGGTGTGCAAAGCAATGTACATAAAAATCTGTGTCATTCTCTTGTAATATCAAAGCTTTCAAACCATTGAATTCCCCTCGCATATTGCTAGCCCCATCATAACCTTGTCCTCTTATCTATTAAAATTTAAAACAATTATATATATATATATATATATATATATATATATATATATATATTAAATTGAAATAACAAAAAAGTAAAGAATAAATTACCTGACTAAAACTCAACTTATTACTTGTAAGCAAGGTTCTAAAAAGCTCGCCATGGCTCCGCCAAGGCGCGCCACGACTCCAAGGCTTGCACCTGCCGCCAAGCTTTGCCAAAACGCTGCCTTAACTCATATATGTGTATAAAAATTAATAATAATTGAAAATATATATAAAAATATTAATTATATAGAAAATTGCCGCCTTAAGTCACGCCTTACAAACGTCATGACTCGCCAAGGCTCGGAAAAGCTTGAGGCTTGACATTGCCGCCAAGTCACGCCTTACGTTATTTAGAACCTTGCTTGTAAGTACTTCATTTATAGCGTTTTTGAGTGTCAAAGAAGATGTATCCTTCACATGCACTAGACCTATGAATCTTTCTTTCACAAAGCCAAGAGTATCGACATAACGCAAAACAATAGCCATTTGTTCCTTTTTTGAAACATCACTAGATTCATCAACTAGTAAAGCAAAAACATCTTGACCAATCTCTTCACGAATACTCAAAAGTACTTCTTGTGCAAAACATTGCACAAGTTCTTTTTGAATTTTAGGGGAAATTAGTTTATTGTTTTTTGGATCCTTTTCTAAAGTCTTGTTGAAAATATATTCACTAGTCTCTCGAATGGCTTTTAACACTTCAATGTATAGCCCTCTATTTTCCGAGTTAACCGACTCGTCATGACCACGAAACGTTAAACCGGTTTTCAATAAAAGTCTAACAACAATAATAGAAACACTTAATCGAGATTTATATTTATGATCCTCTGCTTCGGTTTGCCTCCTCAAGACTACATTGATAGATTGTTTTTCCCTCATTAAAAACTCACACTTTTCTTTTGCTTTGTTGTGAAAACTATCAATACCACCCACATGAGTCCGAAATGCATCTTTTTTATTCCAAGTATCAAAACCTTGGGAAACAAATGCATCTCTCCCTCCTTTTTGTCCCATGAGGTCCCCACATAAATAACAATATAAACAATATGCACTATCCTTTTTCACACTATATTCCAACCAATCAAAGTCATCAAACCATGAAGGAACGAATCTTCTAAATCTATCACCTATTTTTTTTAGGAAACTTATGTGCCCTTACTTGACACGGTCCTTGAAGCAAATATGCTCTTCTTACATCATCTCTTATATTTGGTTTGTAACTTGTAATCAATGGCCTATCCGCCGGGTCCTTTGGAAGATCCTTCAAGTTAACATTATCATTAGGTTGGTTAGAGCATTATGTTTGTGGAGTTGCATTAGAAACCGAAGGGATTGATTGATTGGTGATTGGTGTTTGTGGAGTTGCATTAGGATTAGAAACGGAAGGCATTGATTGATTGGTGATTGGTATTTGGGAACATTCTTCACCACTTTCATTAGGATTAGGTCTTTGTCTTTTGGTAAAAAAAACCACTTAGTTTAACCTATAAAAACATAACAATGACTTCAATAAAACAACTTGTTTTCACCTAATCAAACAATAAATTCAATAAAAACATAACAATTACACCTAATCAAACAATGACTTCAATAAAACAAGTTGGTTTCACCTAATCAAACAATAAATTAAATAAAACATATCAATTTCACCTAATCAAACAATCGATTCAATAAAACAAGTTGCTTTCACCTAATCAAACAATAAATTCAATAAAACATATCAATTTCACCTAATCAAACAATCAATTCAATAAAAAAACATAGCAATATAACCTAAGAAAACAATATAACTTCAACAAAACAAATCAATTTCACCCAAGTCAATCACTAACTTCAAAAACACATATCAATTTCAAATATCTTAATGAATTGGTAATTGGTAAAACTTACTTGCTTCATTATGAAATCGATCAAGACATCAAGTATTGTGAATTGTGATCGATCCTTTTATGAAATCGATCAAGCCTCAGCCCTCAAGGTCGATTGATCGATTGAATTTTGGAGGCAAAAGTCGATAGTCATGCCTATTGCCTCGTGTGTCGCCCCTGCCCCTGTGTAATCTTCGATCGTGTTTTTTTTTTCTTTCAACCGATGGATTAATTACAAGCAATTAGGATTATTGGGCTATCTTTTTTCCAAGCAATTAGCCCAATTGCTAATTTATCAAATTAAGTTTCATTTGGGTTTTAGGGCTTTAGACAATTGGACTAACTACAATTGAATAAAACATTTGGATCGTTATTATTTTTTTTCGTTCGGTAATTCCCGAAAGAGTGACAATATTTTTTTTATGTAGTTGCACAATTTTTTTAGTAGTTGCACGATTTTTTTTACGTAGTGGCACAATAGGTAAAAATTAAAAAAAAAAATTTCTACTTCATACGCAGAAGCTAGGTGTTGTCGGTGCCACACCGGGCACCTAGCTAGGACCGCCCATGCCCCCAGGGTGCAGTTTGGTGCGGTCGAGACCGCAGTGCGGCCATTGAAGACCGCATGTGCTGATTGGTTGTTGCCCTTTTCTCTTTTGACCGTTCAAAGATTCGTGTAATTTAATTTTTTTTTTTTATATTTTTTTTAACCATTTACTCCATCTATATATATATATATATATATATATATATATATATATATATATATATATATATATATATATATATATATATATATATATGTTACCATTTTTACATTTACACAACCTTTAAACACATATAAAGACAATCATTTCATCCAATATTCTTTGAAAAAATGTCTTCTTCCAAAAGACATAGCAAAGAAACAACACCAGTCATAAACACCAACACCCCAATACCTTCATTTGATCAACCGATTTTCTCACCTTCATATTACCACTACGGCGGTATGTTTCCTTGTTTTCCACAACGACTAGGGTAACCACATCCACAAACACCACCACTACCACAACCCGACCCGGATTTTAATCCATTTGATTTTTTGTCCCAACCCGAGTTTGTTCAACAAACACAAACGCAACCAGAAATGGTCGTTTCTGATTTTGAACCGGAATTCGTTACAGAAATTTAGCCCACTCGAGCAGCAACTAAAAGAAAAGAGAAGGCGGGGGCTAGATGTTGGGAACCTTTGGAAGCGTTATTGTTGACACAATCTTGGATCGATATTTCAGAAGATGCGACGGTTGGAAAAGACCAAAAGCATGACCGCTTTTGGATTCGTGTTTTACACAGGTTCCATAAAGGAATGAACCGTGGAGAATACCATTCAAAACATCAAGTGTACTCCAAATGGGGGAAGATGAACAAGGAAGTCATGTTGTTTAATGACTTGTGGAACAACATGAAACGTCAATGGAAAAGTGGAGAAAGCGATGAAGTCATTTTGAAGAAAGCGTTGAAAGTGTATCAAAAAGAAAATCAGAAGGCTTTCAAGTTTCTTGAAGTTTGGAATTTTTTGAAAGATAACAAGAAATGGCTGAGTAGTAAAACATCTGACCAACATATCGACAGTGGGTCAAAACGCAGCAGAACATCTGAGTCCGACCACACTACATCAAATGCCCATGTTCAATTTGATCTGAACGAAGATGAACCTGTTCCAGTTCCACCACCTTCCAGACCATTGGGAAGAGACAAATCAAAAAGCAAAGGCAAAGGCAAAGCGTCGGATTCAGATGATTTGAAAGAAATGGGAACCGACATGAAGGGTATAAAAGACAGAATGGACAAGATTTTGAAAATTGCTTATGAAAGAGAGCTTCGGAAACAAAGGGAGAGCGACATGCGAATACTAGCGATGAACACATCGAATATGATTGGGGCTGAGCTTGAAGTGGTTTGGCGATGAAGGAGGAAGTGAAAAACCGTTACATCAATCGTGGCTAATTTCTAGTTTTTTTTTTCAAGTTTTTAATGGTTTCTTGTGTGTTTTTTTTAAAGTTTTTTCAAGTTTTTATGTTTCTACTTTGTTTTTCTAAATTTTTAGTTTTTTTTACATTAAGTAATGTATGGTATTTGTATTTTTAATTAATGAAAGATTATGTTTTTAAAATTATGTTTTTTTATTAAAAAAATAAGTTTTATTAAATTAAAATAGTTAACAAACAAAAAAACAAACAAAAATAAAAATAAAACTAAAACTGTGGCACCACACCAAAAGTGTGGCAAGAAACCACACTTGAGTGGTAAAAAGTGACATGACGCTTACGTGGCGGGGGAGGGAGTGCGGTTTCGGTGGCACCACTCCCTCCAGCCTTAACCAATAGCTTCTTATTGAAACTTGAAATGACATACTCATGTCATATCATTAAAAACTAACTTCTTAATTTTTGTTAATGTTCTTTAGTTGTTTTATAAAAATATAATCAATATATTACGTTTATTTTTCATCATATTAATTTTATTTTTGAATTGTTTCATTTTAATATCTTTTTAGACATTTTATAATCATTTTGTTAATATATTGATGACACTTAAATTACATTACAACCATTATTATTGTTTTATATGAATATTAATAATCATTAACGTTTCATGTTTTTAAACCTAATAATTTTTTATACTTCTTTTAAAGTTGTTTAATATTAAAACACATTTAATATTTTTATTCATTTTTAATTGAGCGGTTTAGCTCAACTGAAAACACGAACATCAAAATCCACAAAAATAAATATGAACGAAAAATCTAAACCTAAACCGAAACAACCTGAATTCGAACACAGAAAAAGAAAATGAAAAGAGTTTGTAGACCGACCAACGATTGAGATGCCCGAAATAGATTGAAGACAAACAATTCGTCGGCCAGGAAAATCTAATTAATCATTGGAATGAAACGATTTGCCGCTCGCTGCATCGCGCGGGTACGCTCCTAGTATATATATACATTAAAGGAAGTGGTTCAAATGAGAACCACAAAAGATTAAGAACCCTAAGAACTCTCATATTATAAGTAAATATTTATTGTGAATATGTCTAAATATGTTTAAATCCCAATTTTGTCTTTTCGGTAAGAAATGGGTAAAATCGTAAAAAAAATTTAGTCAAATATTTTCATTCATATCTTAACAGAAAACTTATATGAAATACAAATTTATACAGTCAATTTATAGTTTAATTTACGAAATTCACAGCTTAATACAATCAATTTTCACTAATTCATAAATTTAGAGAATTGTCAAATCCAAACTCTACCACCACCACCACCACACGCCATCACCAACCACCTACGTCAGTATCGCAACCATTCTTCCTTACAAATGAGATTTGCATATAAAGTAATGTAATGGCAAGTTAAGTAATACATTCATAATTTAATAAACCTATTAATTTACTCATTTTAAATTTAATACAAAACAATTATAAAAATAAATGCATTCTTACATAAGTATACAACACCAAAATAAATATATTCAGAAGAAAATTTATACAAGAATTCATACGTAAATCATGCATATTTTAACACAAAATTTATAAAAAATTCACAACAAAATGCACTCAATTCACAGCTTAATATACCTAATTACCATTTAAAATAGAAAATTTTACAGGTTAATATAATAAACTAACAATTTAATAAATATAAATGTCATATTCTTAACTTAAAACTTACATTTATACCATCAAATCCGGAGGATAATGCTTCTTTCAAAGTTTAATTTACACAATATTCACAGTTTAAATTTTATATAATTTATTTAAAATTAGTGAAAATCATATATGTGTATAATGGTTCTTTCTTCACATACTTCAGAAGCTAACACAAAATTCATAAAAAAATCACAACTTAAAACGGTCAATTCACAGTTTAAAACACAAAATTCATAGCTTTATACAATAAATTCACAGTTAAATCACAATAGTTATTTATTCACAGCCAAATTCTCAACTTATAACTCACATTTATACGTTCATATCTGGAGGAATTTTTGTGTATTAAATTGTAAATTTTATTATATTAAGATGTGAACAAAATTTACAAATTAATACACAAAATTCATAGTTTAATACACTACATTCACAACTCATTGATAAGTATAATCTCATATCTCAGTGTATAACTATAGCCCATTCACAGTTTAATATATACATAAATTATCGTATATTTCAGAGCCAAACATAAAAGCAAAACATATGCATGAATCATAAAAAATGATAACTTATCTGAAATCAATGAAGAAGATGAAGATGAGTGAGAAATATAACATATACTTACTTTACCACCACCACTAGCATCAACACCGCCAACTACCATACGATGTCAACAACCATCTCGACCACCAACCATCGGTGCCAAAACCGCCAACATTCGTCCCTTAAAAATCATACTTGAATAAAAAAAATTAGAATTCGCAATTTAATTCATCAATTCAAACACTAATTCACAACATAATACAATATTTCACTGTTTTATTTACACGAAAGTCACAGTTTAAAATTTACATATTTTATTCCAAATTAAAGAAAATCATATGTATATAATGTTTCATTAACCTCATATGTAACGCTCTGTTCTGAATTGACTCCTAGTTCGAGGTGGTGGCTCGAAGGTCGGTCATTATAAGGATTATGGCTTTTGGGAAGGTAAGATCTAACCCCTTTTGGGTGCGGGTGATGTATTAGAAGTGATCCGGGTATTCGGTTCGTGTTTTGGAGCCTAAGGGTATTTCAGTAGAATGGCAGTTCGGGTTATTGTGGAAAATGGACTCTTGTTTGGAAGGTATTTAGGAAGATATGAGTTGATAGAAGTGTAGGGCTTCTCGTTATCTTTCCGTGGATATAAGGATCGTCGGAAACGGATTTATAACGAAGAAGTTATCGCCTTCGGAAGTTTAGTAGTTTCAGGCTTAGCCGAGTATGTTGGGCGTAGACAAGGACTACACTGGGCGTACTAGTGAAAAAGGTAGTACACTGGGCATACTTTTGGAGTATCCTGGGCGTACACGAGGAGTATGCTGGGCGTACTAGTGAAGAAGGCAGTACGATGGGTGTACTTATGGAGTACGCTAGGCGAACACAAGGAGTACGTTGGTCGTACTAGTAAAGAAGGTATTACGCTGGGCATACTGACCAGGATGGTCGCGAATGTTCTTCGAGGTACGATGAGCGTACCATATGAATGTTGGGTGTACGCCAATCAGGCCTGAACCCTATTTTAGGGTCTTGGACCCTATTTGAACTCCTTATCTCATAACCTAACCCTAATATCTTAGCCTCCACCCTCTAAACCCTAGAAATTGTCATATATCATCCGTGGTGGCATTTTGAGCTTATGGAGTCCATTTTTAGGGTGTTTGACCCATTTTCAAGAAGATGAAGTTTGATGCAAAGATGAGAATCAAGGAGGATCTTATAGATCTGGCTTTTAGGACTCATTCTCAGCTTGATAAAGGTATAAAGCTTTGAACTTGACCATTGAATGCTTAGATCTATTATGTTTAGTTTTTGGATCTTTTGGTCCCAAGAATCGAGCTTTATGGTTCCAAATCTATTTTTAGGCTTGGGGTTGCCACCCTTGATGCTATTTGAGTCCCTGAGGTAGAAAGTTGCCATCTTGATGGTCTTAATGGGTTCATGCTTGAGTTATGGTCACTTTTATGGAAGTAGGATGCCATTTTTGGAGTTTGGGTTTGTTTGGGGCATGCAAAGTCACCAAGTCAGTGACTTTATGGGTTTAGACATTAAGTATAGTTCAGATCTGTGATTTGGACTTATTGGATCAAGTATTAAGCATTTAATGGATGTTTTGCATGAGTTGTTTGTATGTTGGTCGTACTATGTAGTACACTGCGCGTACAGTCTATTTGCTCAGTACGCTAAGCGTACAGAAGAGGTACGTTGGGCGTACGCTCTCAGGAGGACTTAGGGCTTAGTGAACTTCGGATCTTTGGGTTTGGACTTGCGGTTTGTTTGATTTGAATGTATCTTGGGCCAATATTGGAATAGTTGGGCCTATTGGGCCACAGAAATCGACTTCACATTTGTAGGCCTCAATTTGGGCCAATTCTTAGAATGGGTTGTTGTGGGCCATCATGGGCCAATTTGGTCAGAATTATTGACTAAGGAAAATATTGAGCTTTAGTCTAAGGTCTATTAGAAAGGTTTGGGCCCAATTAGGAAAATTGGGCCATTGATGGTTTTAGGGACATTATAATGTTGGGCTTTTGTTTTGGGTTTGGGCCTTTAGTTTTGGATCATATTGCGCCAGGGGTAAAATGGTCATTTTACCCCATGCATTGATTATGGATAATGGTTTGGGACCTAATTGCTAATTGGGTATATTGATTGGTAGTGGCAACTCGGGTAGCTGGTGGGGCAGCAGCTAAGGATTTCTTCAGGAAGCTTCTACATTCGAGGTGGGTCTTCTCACCATACCCATGGGTCTAAGGCACCATGGTCGGCCCATTATGTAGTTATGGTATATGTGTTATTCATTATGTGATTTGATATGCTATGTGATCGGGTGTTATTGCATGGAAGACCCTGGGGGGAGCCCGTGGCATTGGATGTAAGACCATGTGGGGTAGCCCATGGTATTCCTAGGTAAAGACCATGTGGGGTAGCCCATGGCACAATGGTGTATGACCCTGGGGGGAGCCCACGGCATCCTTATAGGTTTAATTGTGTTATGTGTAGGTATTTATGTGATATTTGATATGTTTATGTGATATATGTTATGCTAGTTGTCTTTGTGATACTTGCATGGAAGACCTCGGGGGGAGCCCGTGGCAATTAGATATAAGACCATGTGGGGTAGCCTATGACATTCTCAGGTTAATACCACGTGGGGTAGCCCATGACACAATGGTGTAAGACCCTGGGGGGAGCCCACAACATCCTTATAGGTTTTTGTATGCATGGCTTATGTGTTATATGTTGCTTTTATAGCTAGCAGGAAATGTGATATAGGTAGCTTTTATAGCAACAGGATATGTGATATGTGGTTTGTGTGTATGGTATGCTCTGGGAAACTCACTAAGCTTCGTGCTTACAGGTTTTGTTTATGGTTTCAGGTATCATCATTTTGGAAAGGAAGGGCTTGGATTGATCGTAGTGCACACACCTATGATTTCCGCAATGAATGATTTTGGGATGAACTCTGATAAATGTTTTACTTAATGATGATTTGAATTGTTTAGAATAAATGGTATCAATGTTTTAGCTATATTAAAAATGAAATTTTTACCTTTGATTTTTGGGTCGTTACAAGTTGATATTAGAGCCTTGGTATGAGGGATTCGGGGATACATTCGGGTGTGTCTGGACTCAAACTGAGGATCTATAAAGCTTTCAAAATTTTCAAAAGAAAATGTTTCAAGGAAAAGGTTTTCTAAGAAAAGAAAGGGTGTGGTGCATGCAATCAACCGAGCTCGAGTAAGTTTCCCCAGAATACCCACATTTGTTATCTGTTATGATTTGATTATGAATCTGCGAATCGCATGCTAGTTAGGGCTAGGAGAGATGCCTTTATATGTTGTATGAGCTGGTAGACTTCCATGCTAGTACTGAGTAGTCAGCAATAGGTTGGCCTGTTATGTGGTGCTTGTAGCCATGAGGATATTGGATGTCATGCTGGAATTAGAATGATAATTGGTATTGGTAACTTTTAAGTGTATGTTTTAAAAATTATATACGGTTAGGACTCGTTTCCTGTTCTGTGTACAATTTGCATGTATAAAGGCAGCCGACAGTAAGGATGGATGGATGTGGACAGTGCGAGTCGCAACATGTGGGCAGAATGTTCTATGATAGTTCTTTGGATCGGAGTGCTCCTGCACGAATGTTGCTTGCTTTGTGCTTGGTGGAACTCTTGGGTGATGGGAGCCAGCTACTAAGTGGATATGACGATATCTAGGAGGAGGATGGTTGGCATCATGAGGAGTCCTCAGCAGCTGATGGCAAAGCGAGGTTGGGAACCTAGGGGAGCCTAAGAGGTGCTACGGTAGAGTTTGTCTTGCTGTTTAGCAGCCATTTAGTGTACTGGTGGAGTAAGCGACTTAGAGGATTCAGGAGGATTGCTAAGTAAAGTATGGATAGGTGTGGAAGGTAGTATTGGGCCCGTACTACTGAAAGCACAAGATCCATACTCGAATCGGTGAGAGTTTTGGAGAATCTGAGAAGCTTATGGGAAGGAGAATTCTTGGTTATGCCTTGATCGTGCGAATAGTTGCTTTGCAGAATGAGGATGAGCACGCAGGGATGGGACATGGTTTGGTCCCAGCACCGGTGGTGAGCCAGTAGTGGAAGGACTGCCAGGATTTCGATTTCACCTCAGATCCTTTGTATCAGGCGGCAAGGGTTGATTGTGCGATCTATTTCACATTCGGGTTTGGAGACCAAGTCTCAGGGATAGTTGTAGCCCGGTTTAGAAAAGAGATTGCTCTAGCTATTGCATTATAGTCGTGTCGATTGAGCTGGTGAGTGAGTCAGGGTGCGAGACCCTCAATGATACGGATCTCAGAGTCAAGGACGGAAGATTGATTAGGAGTATCTCATGAGAGAGGTTCAGGTTAGGTGAATTTATTAGAGGGTCTCGGGAGGAGACCCAAGAGTTTGGATCAGCATTTGAGAGGCCAGCAGGGGCGGATCCAGTGCAATGCTTGTAGAAACTTTGCGATGAAGTTTCGTTCCAAGGGTTTGGATTATCATTGTGATCGGAAGGAGGTGCTACATTATGTTCTCAGGGTGGTCGGGGTACCATAGGAGGAGGTGGTCAGGAACCCTTCAGATGTTCGTGGATATGCTATCTTCGGCCATTTCCAGTGGATACCGGGTATTTGTAACGCTTGGGGAATTGTGATGAGTTGGATCTCAGGTTGGTTTTCTACTATTGTCTAGGTTAGCAAGGGTTGTCAGATGTCATTTGGCATGTCAAGGAAGCTTTGAGAGATCTTCGGGCGGATGTATCTTGCGAAGCGAATTCCGTGTGTACCGTGATTGCTCCGAGTGGTTATCGAAATATGTCCAGTGATCTAGGTTGCTACAAGTGTAGCAGGTTTGGCCACGTCAGCTGGGATTGGCCATAGGGAGCAATCCCGTTACTTTTTCGTTGTGTGGACGACAAGGAGGTCGACTGTCTGACGACCGGGGAGGAGTAGTGGGTGCACCTGCTCCAATCATTTTTAGGGTTGGTTCAAGGGCTTGAACAAGGGAATTATGACTAGGTTCCAGTAACCTTAGCAATTATGTTTGGAAAGGCTTTTGGGGTTGTCAAAGGAAGAGAGAAGTGGTCGCCGAAGTGTTGTTGGAAGCATCCAACTTTTGGACTCTGAGATCTGAGTGTGATATTAGTTTGAACAACTAGAGTCATTGGCATTGTCTGTATTCAAGAAGTGTTAGTTGATTTTCGAGAATCATGTTGTTTTGGAAGGTTTATTCATGGTGTTAAAGCTTTGTTAAGTACTGGTCGTCAGCAGATTGATCATTGGAATGAGAGAGGGTTTGGGAATCCTTCAATTCTCATATGTTGAGTGGACTTAGTTAAATCTAAGTGGGGGAGAGTTATTCAGATATCCAGGATTGAAGCGAGTATAAGACGAGGATGCCTCTCACATTCCCCTTTAGGGGAGGAAAGTCAGCCTTAGGGGCTGACTGAATATATAGGATATCGTGGATGGGAGTTCGGGAAACTCCTAAACATTTGGTTTGTGTCGTCTGATATCATATAGCAGGCTTTGGGAGAGGGAACCACGTAGAGTTCCAGTTAGTGTTTAAGTTCAGTTATAAGGATAGACCACGTGGGCGCTCAACGTTGAGATGTGTTTAAATTGATAGATGAGTGATAGGGCTATGGTTAGTGATAATGTGAGGGTGAAAGTGTTGTAAGACTACGGGGGAGCCGTAGCATTCACTAGCAGTCGGATAGTGTGGAAAGTGTTGTAAGACTATGGGGGAGCCGTAGCATTCACTAGCAATTGGGTAATGTGAAAAATGTTGTAAGACTACGGGGGAGCCATAGCGTTCACTATCGGTCAGATAGTGTGGGAAGTGTTGTAAGATTGCAGGGGAGCCGTAGCATTCACTAGCAGTAGAGAGTGTTGTAAGGCTGCTGGGGTGCGTTCATGGATCCTTCCTAGTGAATTGGACTAGGGTAGGCTAGTTCGTAGGGTTGTGGGGGAGCCACAACTTAGTTAGGATTAGGACCAGAGGTGATTGACCGATCAGTTATTCGGGGGCGAGCCCGGATGGTTATGGGAATTTAGGATGGAATCGGTAGAGACTCCTGAGCTAAGGGTTAGACCTTGTGATGTAGGATTTTGTGGTCGAGTAGTGCATGTTTCTGTAGGGCTACGACTGGGTAGCCCTATTATCGGATCTCATAAGAAACTGGTGGTTAGACCGGGTGCGAGACTGGAAGTCTCAGGGAATCGGCTAAGGGTATTTATTTATCGGTCGAGTAAAGGATGACAGGAAGTCATGGTACATTATGCAAATGGCGATTCGAGGATCTTTGGATAGGACCAGAGTGACAATTTGGATTTGGATAGGAACCCGAATCGGAATTCGTGCGGGATTTTGTTTGAATAAGTGGGATGTGGGGAATCTATATGCCAAGGGCATCGACGGCAGAATTCCAGGGTGGTGAACGGATTGGTTTGATGTTAGTTTAAGCCATTGTGATGTGTCTCGGGTGGCTGTATCCGTAATAGAGCCACGACATGTCAAAATCAGGAAACAATGGGTCGACGGAGGCCAGGTATGATGTAAGTATACAGTTATTCTGGTAGTATTCATCTTTTTGGTGTTGGGTTCAGTGGCGACGGGTTGTCAGCCTATCTCGATCGGATGGATCAATGGGTTGAAGGAGACATGGCAATTATGGTTGGATGAGGTAGTCTATCAGAGGTCGCAGGGGACTGCTGAGTGTATTTTTGGCTTAGCAATCGGGTATGTGTGGGGTGTTCCAGACAGTTGATAGACAGGTAGGGACCAGCAAGGTCCTCAGGTGTTCTCCAGGAAAGCGGCCATGTGGCAGCAATATGAGTAGGAGCGACTTCAGTGATTTAAGGTCTCTATGTGGAATTGCTTGTTATTCGGTAGTTGCGTTTGATCGGTGATATTGTTCCTTAGGAAGCATCAAGGTATTGCATTATAGTGTGGGCGGAATGTTCTGTCTATTGCATTATAGTCGTGTCGATTGAGCTGGTGAGTGTGTCAGGGTGCGAGACCCTCAATGATACAGATCTCAGAGTCGAGGACGGAAGATTGATTAGGAGTATCTCATGAGAGAGGTTCAGGTTAGGTGAATTTATTAGAGGGTCTCGGGAGGAGACCCAAGAGTTTGGATCAGCATTTGAGAGGCCAGCAGGGGCGAATCCAGTGCAATGCTTGTAGAAACTGCGCGATGAAGTTTCGTTCCAAGGGTTTGGATTATCATTGTGATCGGAACGAGGTGCTACATTATGTTCTCAGGGTGGTCGGGGTACCATAGGAGGAGGTGGTCAGGAACCCTTCAGATGTTCGTGGATATGCTATCTTCGGCCATTTCCAGTGGATACCAGGTATTTGTAACGCTTGGGGAATTGTGATGAATTGGATCTCAGGTTGGTTTTCTACTATTGTCTAGGTTAGCAAGGGTTGTCAGATGTCATTTGGCATGTCAAGGAAGCTTTGAGAGATCTTCGAGCGGAGGTATCTTGCGAAGTGAATTCCGTGTGTACCGTGATTGCTCCGAGTGGTTATCGAAATCTGTCCAATGATCCAAGTTGCTACAAGTGTAGCAGGTTTGGCCACGTCAGCAGGGATTGGCCATAGACTTTATGATTGATGGATAGGCTCTTGAAATTACAGGATGTGGCTTTTATGATTGATGGATAGGCTTTTATGATTGATGGATAGGCTTTTGATTACATTAGCATTCATCAACATTTTTTTTGAAGGAAAGTGTTGTATGTGTGATTGTCATCAAAACCAGTTTGCATACCTCCATAAGCAATTTTTCTCCATTTTCTTTGACCAATGATATCCTCTATTGCCCCAAATAACTAAATCCAGAAAACAATGGAACTGTTTTAGGATTGTATGTTCTACAGTAATCTGGTGTCTATAGATATGAATTAAATCAGAAAACATGTTTGTATCTATATATATGCATAATATTAGAAAACTCTTGAGAAAAAATGTCTTTTGGTGGTGATGGAGATGGATCTTCGAGGATCTATTAAGATGTGGGAAATAAAAATTTATATATCAGCAAGAATAAAAGAAAAACCAATATACTGAAGTTGATAAAATTACCTGTAACATAAGATTAACAGGTCCTTTGTTTGCTGTATAAGGAAATTCACCAGTGCGACATTCAAAAAGAGCAAGACCAAGGCTCCAGAGATTAGCTTAATCCATTGCAAGCATTAGCACATACGAGATCCCAACCGAGCAATCAAGAGGCCAATATGTTTTTTTTCAAGTTGATTTTTAAAGTTCGTTGCTATAACTAGTTAAACCTAGATCTAGGGTGCATGTACACTTAGGTATATCTTTTGATTGTTTTCACTGCCTTAAGATAGTCTATTGCCGTTAATAAAACCCCACAACTCTTAACAATTAAAATCATCAAACAATTCATTTACAAAATGTCTATTCTTAGTACCAATCTTGGTTATTTTAAATTTGTGACCTTTTGGTTGAGAAGGTCCTATAATCCAAAATGCTCTTCTTATTTCATCAATTTGGTTTGGGTGATAAGTTGTAATTCTTGGCCTATCCGTTGAGTCCGAAGGAATATTATTAATATCAAAACTTATTGGAGTAAGTTGTGGTTGTCGTTGTGGAGTCATAGTTTGTGGTCTTTTCTCTCCACCAATTTCATCACTACTACTAACATACGGTTTCTCTTGAAAAAACATCCATTGAAACCGGAGAAATTCACAAGAAATTATTGAATTTTAACCTAGTTTCACTATTCACCAACAAATTAACAATAACCATTAATCATAACAAGTAACGATTAAACAACTAAAATTCAAACCTAATTTCAGCATCAACATAAATTATTAATATATTAGTTATATTAAACTTGGAAAGCATCTCCCTATTCTAATAAAAGAGTAGTTTTTAATCTCGTTTTGACATGTGTCAGCATATTAAGCCTCATAATTAATGCAAATTTTTTGTCATGTTTCACCTTATTATGTCTTATAATTAATGCATACCATTTTGTCAACATATTGATTCTCCATTTCAAATTTCAAAATTTAAATTTCTCATTCTAATTACATTAAATTAACAATATTAGAATAAAAATTAAAATAAAATTAATACAAACTATAAGTCATATAATTTTACATATTTATTTAAATCAATGATTATAATTTTATATAACTAAAAAAACCTCTTAATTAATAATTTATTTAAAATAAGTTATTAATAATTTTAAATTTTAACTATTAAAGTTTAATTAGTTTTATAACCGTAGTTCCCACGGGTTATAAACTAGTTAAATATGATACGGTTTTAAAGAAAATACTTGCTTTATTCTTGATTCTTGCTAGTGGAAAAAAGCCTAACCAAGCCAAGAAGCCTTAAGAAAGAAGAAGCCAAATTTAAGCCAAATTGAGACAGTGTGAAAGTGGGATTTGGCAAAGAAAGACGAAATGAAGAGTTGTTTTCTTGCAGTTTTGCTCTTCACAGGCGAGCATCACTGGAAGGACCATATGTGCTCCCCAATTCCCCTTCCTTGTGTAGGTATACCCCCACCATCATTCCAATTAATCGACCTTTTAGGCTTTTGTTTTTATTTAAATCCAAATGGACTTATGAATGAACAAATCTCATTTATTATAAGCCTAATAAGTTAAAAATATAATTTGGTTAGTGGATTATGAGGTAATCGGCACTAGATTTTGACACAATGAGTTAGCTTTCTTTTTTTAATTAATCTAGAAGTTGCAAAAAAAATTTACTAGTGCACTTGTATATATATAAAAAAATTACACTACTACAAAAAAAATTCAAGGCGTGCACATAGTACTTGCTCTAAGCCATTTCCACCACTGAGTGGGCATGAAGTTGATTTGGAAGATGATTTTGCAAGATTTAAGGAAAAACTGGGCAAGGGTTTAATAATCAGAGGTTGAGGTTTATTTGTTGGATGGAATAGGAAAAAAGGGTGGAAGATTTTTTTCAAATTTTAAGTTGGTGGAAACTTAATTCCATAAAGTTTATTGTACTTTCTTATGTGATGATGTATGTTTTAAGAATGTCAGTCTCTACCGTTGTATCAGATTCAACATTTAGTGTCGACAGAGGGTGATTGATGCTACTAGAAGCTCCCTTACAGATGCAACCGCGAAAGCTTTGATTTGTACCCATGATTTGATACATTCCACCTTGATTGATATTTAATTAAAAAGTCAGGCTGTATATGTGGAAGAATTGCAAGGAGCCCATGAATTTGCAGTTAAACGGTTGCGTACCATGTCCAAACAAGGAGCCCATGAATTTGAGGCCGAAGTTAAGGTCCTTTCCAAGCTGCGGCATGCCAATCTTGTATCCCTGGTTGGTTATTGTATTGAAGGGAAAGAGATGGCCCTTGTTTACGAGTTCATGCCCAATGGTACACTTAAAGATCATCTTTGCAAAGCTGATTGTGCCTTATCTTGGTCACAACGACTCAAGATATGCATAGGTGCAGCTCGGGGATTACACTACCTTCACACAGGTACATCAACTCAACATGGAGTTATCCACCGGGATGTAAAGACCTCGAATATTTTGTTGGATGCAAAATTTGCTGCTAAAATTTCTGACTTTGGATTGGCCAAGGTTGCCGCAACAGATCAGAGTATCAGACACGAACTTATGTGATCACCAATATCAAAGGGACATTTGGCTATTTTGACCCGTGCTACTACGAAACTGGAAAATTGAATAGAAAATCTGATGTTTACGCTTTTGGAGTTGTATTGTTTGAGGTGTTGTCCGGAAAGCAGGCAGTAGATTCAACGCTTGATGAAGAGCAATGGGGTTTAGCACCTTGGGCTCAAAGCCAAATCAAAGAGGGAAAACTCGATCAAATTATTGACCCAAAACTGATGGGACAAATCTCTAGAAAATGCTTGAAGAAGTTTGTAAAAATAGCATGCCATTGCTTACGTGACAAACAAAAAGAACGCCCAACCATGGCTGAGGTTATCTTTAGGCTCGAGTGTATTCTGTCAAAAGAAAGGGAAAACAAAGATTCTATCGTTAATGAAGAAAGATTCCTTTACAAGTTAAGAGCTTGTTTTACAGGCAAAGTTGACATTATGTTGGATCGGGAGGTAGGAAACAAATCTGTGATTCCCGGTGTTGCAGTAGGAAGCAACTCTATAATGTCTGGTGTTGCACCAGGAAACGAATCTGTGATGTCTGGTGTTGTGGTAGGAAGAAATTCTGTGATGCTTGGTGGTGCAGTCAGAAGCAAATCTATGATGTCGGGTGTTGTAGTAGGAAGCAAATCTGTGATGCCCGGTGTTGCAGTAGGAAGCAACTCTGTAATGTCTGGAGTTTCAGTAGGAAGCGAATCTGTGATGTCTGGTGTTGCAGTAGGAAGAAAATGTAAGGCGCTTGGTATTGCAGTCAGAAGAAGCAAATCTGTGATGCCCGATGTTGCTGTAGGAAGCAACTCTGTAATGTCTGGTGTTGCAATAGGAAGCGAATCTGTGATGTCGGGTGTTGCAGTAGGAAGCAAATCTGTGATGCCCGGTGTTGCAATAGGAAGCAACTCTGTAATGTCTGGTGTTGCGGTAGGAAGAAAATCTACGATGCTTGGTGCTGCAATCAGAAGAAGCAAATTTGTGAAGCAGGATGGTAAAGTTGTTAGCAAATCTGAGTTTAGTGCTCACCATATCCAAAATTTTACAACTGGAACTATCAGAACATTTACATACAATGAGTTGGTAAGTGCAACAAATGATTTCAAAGACATGGAGCGTTCTCCAACTTCTTACAAATCCGTTTACAAAGGTTGGATTGATGAAAACTCATATGCACCAACAGAATGTGGTGTTGGCTTGGCGATATATGTTAGGAAGGAGGAGATTCTAACCTGGAAGGTACTTTCAATTTGTGATCTTTTCTAGCTTATATATTAAGGCACTGAACTACATTGACAATTTGGCTATGCAGTTGGACTTGAATCTATTAGAATTCAGTCATCCCAATATTACTAGACTTTTGGGATATTGCTTGTCTAATGTAACGATGTTTTGGGTATACGAGCTCTTTCCAGGGATATCTTTAGATGATCTTCTATTCAAAGGTAAGCATATCTGCTATTTTTACTTGTGTAGTACTCTTCATTTGTTAATCAATTCAACTTGTTAATATATCCAAACAACAAACATGTATGATCCTGCTTTTTAAGTGTCCAGGCATAAACTGGCTTTGAGTGATGGTGGTGTAAAATATATGTTATGGTATATGCAGAGCCAGATACAACTATACTTTCTTGGGCTGCACGATTGAAAATAGCACAAAGAGCAGCTCAAGGCATGTCTTTCTTCCATCAGAGGAATCGTCCCACTTATAATAGTTTTGATGGCAAGCATATATTGGTGGACAGGGTAATGTACACTGCCTTTGACTTGCTTGCATTTTGCATGGAACAAGTAACATCAATTTTAGTTTATCTTTTCTTGCTTATTTTCAGGATTTTAATGCTCGTCTTTCGGATTATGAAATAGACAATTTACTTGCCCCACCTGGCCGCTCTACTTTTGAAAGAAACAAATCGAATGGTATTTTTGGACCTGTGCCCGGAGATGGTATGTTCTTTTGTAAAAATGAAGTTTTCTGTACATTTTCAATATATATGTTTTCCTATTTTTAATACGATTGAGGTGGGCTATTATTCTGACAGTTATACATAGGATATTTAGTGTTATTGTTAAGGTAGTTATTTCCATTCACCAAATGAAAAGGTATAATGCTTAGGTGCAAGGGTTGCAATGGTTGAAGTTATGTGCTTGCTTGCTTACTTTCAACTTTTCATTTTAAATTAAATTTATAACATTTTTCTAAAACAAACATTCATTTAGTGTTCCATATAGTTTGTTAAGTCCTTTTATAGAACAATGATCTTAACTAATCCCCTTATAAGAGTTTTAGACTTATAACACCATTTTATATGCATATATATACATTCATTTTCTGATAACAAGGGGCAGCTTTTTTTTTCTTCCAAAAACAGTACCTTTATAAGTAGTTCTGAAAACAAGGGCGTTACGATATACACATACACACATGCATTAAAACTTGAAGACATCGACATGTCTAAGAATTCATTTATGCCCAACAACTAAAATTCTGAGTTAAAGATTATCAACTGATCAATCAAACACCTCTTTGGCAGAAACCGGAGTGCACAGTGAGATCTATGATTTTGGAGTGGTACTGCTTAAAATGCTAACAGGGATGAAGAAGTATGATGAAAGGATACCTCTCGACCACAAAATTTTGATGGAATGGGCTACTCCATTGCTAACGAATAAGGTAAATTTGGGAATGATTATGGACCCACAACTTCAGCATAATAATCATCTTCCAGAGGGAGCATTTGAGTTGGCTCAACTTGTTACAAAGTGTCTTCAACCAACTCGATACAAAAATCTCTCAATTGAAGAAATCTCCCAAGTCTTGTATCAGTGTTATCAAAATGCAATCACATCGGGTGGACTCTGAAATATCAAATACAATTGTTCTTACGTAAATAAAAAACATACAATTATTCTTATGTAAATAAATATAAGAAAGTAAAGTGTACAATGCTGCAAATATTAAAAAGTGTGAAGACTTGACCTCTCACTCGTCTACTATCTGCTGTCATGGGCCAGAGTGCTGTCTTCTGTTCTATTTTATATTAACCTTCTAATGTGTGACACTATTTTGTAGGGATACAGTATTATTAATATCCGGACACTGTTTCTTACCAATTTAAAGCTGAAGCTTCATCTAATGAACGCATGCTCTAATGAGTTGCCCATTATCTTTATATTAACTTAATTCATGATTCACCAAAATAAACCATATGTATAAATTACTTATGCTTCCATCTCTTGAAGTTGATTTTAATCCACATTTGTTACAACCATTGGCATTGGGCAGAAAACGTAGGAGTCGAACACTAAAAATCATGCACATGCTTGTTAGATCTTCATTAGTCGTTTATCATTTCTAGATCGACCCTAATTTCATAAAGCTGGAGATATGAAGTAGATAAGAAATTTCTTAATTGTATTTGATCATCGTTTTCAAAATACAAACGTTGATGTGTGGGCTAATGTTCTAGGAGAGATTTTTGTCGTGTCGATTTCCAAGAGATAATGTTTGAGCCAAGATAAAGTATGTAAGCAATAGTTGAACGACCTCCATTCGAGACCCCTCCCCAATATGAGTCCAAAAATGATTTGAGATTAACAGAGTTCCTCTTTTTGAGAAATAATCCATGATGAATTGTACCCTTTAAGTAGCAAAGAACTCATTTCAATGCTTGCCAATGAATTTGAAGTGGGAGCATGCATAACCTGGGAAAAACGATTAATGGCAAACGATACGTTTGGCCGTGTGAAGGCCAAATACTATAATGAGCCCACCAGTTTCCGATCAAGTGTAGGATCAACACTAGGTGACCCGTCCATGGAGTTGAGAACGATATAAGAGTTTAGTGGAGTCGCCACATCTTTTGCACCATCCATATGAAAATTGGTTAAGAGATCTTGAATATGGCGATGTTGGGACAGAAATAGGCCATGAGATGTGGGAATAACTTCAATTCCAAAAAAGTGGTGGAGAGAACCGAAATCTTTAATAGAAAAGGGATTTGATGAGGCATGAATGAAGTTTGTAAGAAAGGCATTAGTGTTTTTTGTGAGTACAACATCATCCACATAGACCATAAAGAAGCAAATGATGTTGTTCTGATTATAAATGATTAGAGAGGCATATGCTTGGGATTTACGAAAACCACAAGTGTGGAGGAAGTACGTGAGTTCGATGTACCTGGCCCGTGGTGCCTGCTTTAGACCATATAGAGACTTTATGAGCTTACAAACGTGATTTGGGAACTGAGCATGAAGAAAGCTTGGTGGTTAGGTCATGTAGAGCACCATGAAGGAAAGCATAATTAAAATCAAGTTGGCCTAGTGGCCAATTTTGTGAAAAGGAAATAGATAGAATGATAAGTATGGTTATCGGTTTGGTGAATGGACTGAAGGTATCAAAGTAATCTTGTCCATATTCTTGAAGGAATCCTTTAGCAACCAAACAAGCTTTGTATTTATAGATGGTTCCATCCAGATTTCGTTTGATCCAGAAGACCCATTTACAACCAATGGGGTTGTGGGAAGCTTTAGGAACTAGTTCCCATGTTCCGTTTTACATATGAGCATTAAATTCCTGGTTCATGGCTTGTCTCTAGTTTTGGTCTCTAAGAGCTTGGTTATAGGTATTGGATTTAAGGGTGGGGGAATAGGATGAACTATGGTGGAGTTTATGAATGAGGGATCGAAATATTTTTGACTTTGTTTTCTGATTCTTTATGGAAGTGGTGAGGGTGGATATAGAGGTGGTAGATACAGTAAGAGAGGTGGTAGGAGTGGGTGTAGTAAGAGTAAAAGGAGAGGTTGGTATGAGGTCCTCTAGTTGGATAGGAGGAGGTTGATATTTTTGAATGGTGACAGGTGGGTCAGTAGTGGACTCAGTAGTTTGAGTGGGGTGAGTGGGAGACGTTGGGGAAGGATGGGCAAGGGGAGTAGTGGATAAATGTTGATTAGATACATGAGAAGGTAAAGAAGTAGGATGCATATGAGGTGTTTATGACTATAAGGTGGATGAAGTAGGAATTGGGAAAGAAGTGGTGGGTGAATATGGGACAGGAATAAAGGTGTCATCAGTTGGTAGGATAGGATATTTGTGGCATGATAGGGGAAATTAGCTTCTATAAACTCAACGTGAAGGGAGTAATAGAGATGTCTGGTGATTAGATCAAAGCATTTATAGGCAGACTTGGAAGTCGAATAGCCAAGAAAAATGTGTGGGATGGACCTTGGTTGAAAGGGCTTTGCTTATTGAAAATGGGTGTGAGAAGACGATTTATGAGATAGACTGTAGTTTGGCAAGCATGAGTCCAGTAGGTAGGAGGAAGGTTGGTGTAATGGAGTAGGGCAATACCCGTTTCAACAATATGACGGTGACGGTGTTCAACTACATCATTCAGTTCATGGGTGTGAGGTAGGGTAGTGTAGCGAGATATATCATTAGCTTGTAGAAAATGGGGTAGCACAAGGTTTTTGAAGAAAGAGACTAGGTCAGAAGCTGTGAAGTGAGAGATTGGATCGGCAGCTCTTTGGAGCTTGTATGCTATGATACCATATAAAGGTAAAGGAGACAGAATGTGTATGTATATATTTTTTACACATAAACAATTTCAAGGATTGGCTTAATATAGCCGATCATTACAATAGGAAGGAATCAATCTAAGAGAGAAATTAGGGATACATATCAACTTGGATTCTATCCTACAACAACATTTAATCACATACCACTACCCCTGGCATGTGATCTTCCCACTACTTGCCACTTGCAAATCTTACCATTATTCACAACATTTCCACACTTTGAACATGTAACCGACTTAATCCTTCTACAAACTCTATAACTATCATCTTCTCTAGAAACTCTTATTCTTTTCTTTTTTGGCCTACCAATAGGCACATGATGTTTTGATGGTAGTAATGGATCAACAGTGTACTGTAGAAGAAGGTAATTTCTGAACTTATAAAAATCAGATTTTTAGAAATAAACAACAATAGGTCGTGCTCTCCTAGTTCTATGGCCCATTTTGTGAGGCGTCCAGATGTCTCTTGTTTTAAGAGTACCTTCTTGATCGGACAGTTGGTCAATACTTCTATTTGGTGGGCCTAAAAGTATCGGCGAAGTCGCCGAGCCGCGTAGATTAAGGAGAGCACCTACTTCTCGATAATTGGGTAGTTGATTTTGTTGGATTAATGTCTAAGTCAATAACTATAATTGGTAAGACTTGACCCGACCCGGCATGGTCCATTTGGGTTGCATGACATCATGCACTTGGATAGACTAAAATGAGAGAAATAAAACTTAAGGTTTATTAATATATTATAAGTTCTAATATATTAATAAAATTATTTAATCAGTATTGATCAATAATTAATTTAGAATTAATTATGTGGTCAAAAGAAGACTAATTAAATATATGGGTTGATTGTGTAAATCATCCATACTTATATAGTGGGCTAATGCTCCATGGATTATCAAGTTGGGCTCAAACCCATTGGATGCTCCATGGTGTATTTGAACCCATGGATCCATGGAAATGGATAGCCATGACAATTAGGGTTTACCCTAATTGTAACACACTATATAATGATCTCTTTCTTGGGAAAATTGGTGACTATGATATGCATAGAGGGCAAGCCGATTCTTGAAGTGTTCTAATTTATCTCTAGGTTATTCCAAGTGCTTATGGTGTTGTGTGAACCATTTGAGGTGTCACACTTGAGGCACTAGGCACTCAAGCTTCATGAAGACTAGCACCAACAAAAGGTATGTTATTCTAACTTGTGTTATTCAAAGTTTTGTATGCTAGAATAGAACAATACCTTGGAAAGTTGATATTTGCATGTATAATAGAGAAAACATAGATCCAAGGTATTTAGGGTTGCATGTACACTTAGGAGTGTTAGATTGCTCAAAACCCAACAGTGGTATCAGAGCCTAGGCTTGTTTTCTTGTTGTACTTGCTTAAACTGCTTAAAAATCTACTTTTGGTGCTGTCTGCCCAGCAGACTCGCTGAGTCCATGAAGGGACTCAACGAGTCCAAGGCAAAATGCATCCAACTCGCCGAGTTTGTTCATGCACTCGACGAGTTGGACCCCCAGACAACATATTTTCGAGTTTTGGTGCTGGAATTGGTCTAGAATCATTGCCTTTGACTATTTTGGGGTTATAAAACTTGTTTTGAATGTGGTAATGATTATGTTAAACCAATTTCAATGCTATAATAAAAGTTTCAAGTTTATATGTGTTCATGTTATTCTTGAAAATTGTTGATTATGAATGATCATGCTTATGAGTTTTGCTAGATCATAGGAACTGTGTGCAAATTGTTTGTTGATATAATTCATGATCTTGTTGAAAATTGTATGGAGTTCATAACTTGTCCTCAAGTTATGAATTTTCAAGAATTTTATGTTTCCTTGATTTATGAGTTAGTTTAGATTGATAATGAAAAAATTATGTTTTAGTTGTTTTCAATCCATATTAGTCTAGAAGAAGTTCATAAAATATGTTTTTGTAACTTGTCTTCAAGTTATGTGAAAAGTCATATTTATGAATCTTAAAAACTCATAAAAGTTTTGTAGGTTATATAAAATGTAAGAGTTTTTTCCATTAAATAGTTTAATGACTCCATAACTTGTCCTCAAGTTATGGATGTTGAAAAGACACTTCTTTAAAGTGTTTTTAAAGAATAAGGGGTTACATTAAAATGAAGAGTCTTCATTTTAATGAACCATTAAACTCATAAGTTATGATTTAAAGAGTCTTGAAATAGTTTCAAAACTTGCCCTCAAGTTTTGGAATTTGAAAAGTTATTCCTCATGTATACTTTAATTCCAAATTGAACATTGAAATTTTAAAAGGTTTAAAATTCAACCCTTATACTATTATTATAATTTTAATTATATAGATATGTATAAGAGGAAGTCAATCTTACCGTTAGTAGGCCTCATTCACGAAGTCGGTCTATAAGGGGGGTATAAGGTTAGTGCCTATAAGATGGCAGTTTAATGGTTCTCCACTCTCACCCACCGCTTCCTTGACTGGTGGAGGGTCGTTAGCCGAACGGGTAGGAATGGACTATAATTCTCCCTTCATTAAAAGTATAATGAAAAATACTACGTAACTAAACACTTATAAATTCCCAATCTTAGTTACTTAGGAAAATGTGAAAAGGTGCTAGCCCATAAAATTACACTTTGTACCATACCAAGTCGTTAGTGGAGCGTGTGTGGTTAACCGGCACACTAACATGGACTAGTAAGAGTGGCAAAGGGTAACTTGACTTTATTATAGATCGGTGGAGCATGTGTGGTTAACCGGCACATCGATTAGGTAATATTGTTAAGGGTACCAAGTCAATTTGTATGGTTATTCACACCTTGTTTGTGATCCTCGGCATCCCAGTCACAAATTTGAGAGGGCACAATCGGGATTCAAACATGCCATTAAAAAGTTCAATGTATCTCAAAAGATCTAGGAGTTTCAAAACCAATAAAACCTAATAATAAAATATTTCGTTTTCATGGTGGAAATTGGTAAATCGTCATTTACCTACCTTCAAGTATTTTATAATTTGGATTACGGCATCCCTCTTCCAATTATAAATAGGTTGTTGGGTCCTAGCCTTAATATTTCATATTGGGTGTTATATTAAGGACTTTAAATCAACTAACTTGAATTTCTCCCATTATAGATGTCTAGTTTAGACAGCTATGGTCTTCCCAAATCTATAGGAACAAGCTTCCTAATGAAGATGATATCCCAAATGGCAATGAAGGTGAAAGATCAATCCCTTTGTTGGGCATTTGTGGGACTAGAAATCATAAATCTCCCTATCCCACAAGTTTTAAGACTTGATAAGTTCTAAGTCACTCAATCCCTATTGGCAAGCAAAGTGTATATGTGCTTAGATCTTGGGGATTAAGCCACATATTGACAAGTCGGGAGACTCGGGTGTCGAAGTCTCGAGGTAGCTGGCTGCTGACTTGGTTCTTCAGTCACTCCCTGATGACAGGTCGCGACAACAACCTTAATGATCTTACCTATTTGCTAGATGATACTAAATCAGCAGTGATTTGGAGCATTTGTAAAGTAAATTGGATTGGAAGATCTACTTTCCAAACCTATTTGGACATTGACATTGGAGGTCCAGGAAAAACTTTCTCTTCCCAATGGAAAGGGATCGGCCATAGTCAACTCGGTTGACCAAATGGTAAAGAGAAAGGTTAAGTCTGTGATAGTCCCATGTACCGTTTCCAAAGAGTCCATAAGATTTTGTTGCCAAAGGAAAGACATTGGTTGCGAAGCTGCTCAATTTACCTGAAACATCTTAAGGATGGTAAAGTCAATAGGTTTGACTCTACTTCAGGTAAAGTCCATTGTCTAACTCTATTAAGTTTCTATTCTGAGATTCTTATTGCATAATGTGATGAGGTCACATGTTGATGTTTTAAGAATCAAAGAAAAAGTGAAGACACTTAAAGGAAGTATATGCTGATTCTGATCGCGAAGATGGATTTCGATCGCGTGGTTCGGTGATCAGAATTTTGAGTTGTTACTTAAGTGTTATGATATATTGCTTAGGAATAGATAACAACAAGTTTTCCATATGGATTGTAAGGGTAAATTTTTCCGCAAAGTTTTAAAATATAAGAAAAATGGTTTTGACTTTTTTTAAGTATCCTTACAATGGCATTTGTGAAAAATTGTTGATTATATGTTTCCATTGATAAACAATATGGGTAAATGGATTTGATTCTTTCATTAGTGGAAGTGACATAATTTACCAAATAAGGAAAGATTCTCATCACCCAAGTTTCAGATGGATAGAAACTTGGAATCATGCAACTTGTATTGTATGATCATGAGAATTTTTTATATATTTGGGAAATTAAGTCTAATTCCTTGTTCACATGTATATGTGAATCAAGTGAAGGACAAAGGGATCGGATACACTTGGGTGTGCGCTGATCAAGTCCACCACAAAGTTGATAAGATTATTCATTATGATTTACTAAAGTTAAGTAAATGTGGTTATACTTACAAGTTTAAGTATAGTTCTGGATCATTGGAGAAGTTTCAATGATAGACATAATGAGTAAGAAGAATCAAATAAGGCAGAAAGATAAAAGTTTTTCTAATTTGAAGAGATGGGAAAGTACTTGAGTATCTTGTTTTATGATTATCATTGTGATTATGAAACCATGTCACAATTGATCCTCTGAGGACACCTTACTTCATTTTGTTTGACTAAGGAGAGGAATCGTGAATTGTTGAAATGGTTAGATCAAAAGATAAATTATACTTTGTTCCAAAATTAAATCTTAGAGTCATACTCCAAGTTAAGCCTTGAGTGACATAATCTTAATAAAGGTTTAAAACACTTGTTAAATGTAGAGTAAAATGTGTTCTTACTCTTGTACATTTGAAATTGGTAAGTTGTGATGTTTTGGATAAAACAAAGACCAACTAAGACCAATTATGAGAAGTGTTTAACTTGATAAGAATCTGCACTAACTCTTGAATATTCGTTTTTGTCGAGGAATGGTTCTTGACAAAGAGAATCTTATATGTCAAGAGGTCAGTGGGAGTCTTAAAAGGATCTTAAGATAGATTCAAGAACTAATCAAGAGTTTTGTTAATCACTAGACCATGACTTGAGGTTTGTAACCTATCGTGTTGACATATTATGTGCCCATTCCAGTTAAAGTTGGTTTTTCATTGGAGTTCTGAGAGTTCTCAACTGGTTGCATAACAACTTGGAAGCAATGGCAGGCCCTTGTGCTACCAGGTGGCAAGAAATTAAGACTGCACAAGTTCTGTCCATATGAATTTGGATTTGTCACTAACCTTGTCGTGTGATTATGGTTATTTCAAATTTACATGGATAGGAACACATACACCATCAAAATCTAAGTGTCATAAGGTTTCTCTCAGATTCATGAAAATGATAGTGAGGAAACTCTTTCACTAAGTAGATTTAAGTGGATAGCAAGTGTGAAGTTTGCATTCTCATGTCGTTAGTGGAGCGTGTGTGGTTAACCGGCACACTAACTAATGAGAATGGAAAAGGTTTTGACTCACATGTGAGCTATCTAAGGAAAGGGTTAGACTCCAGGAGTATGATTTGATAAAGTCTTATCAAGGCAATCTAGTATCTGAAATCTGACTGATTTCTACGTACATGTCAAAGCTAGTGGGAGCATAAAGTGTTATGCTAGTTAGATAATAATCATTATGCTAGTGGGAGGATGATGATTATGTTGCAAGTTAGCAATGTTAATTATAGAAAACAAAAGTTTCAACTCGCTTTGAAAAGTTGTTTACTATAATTAAGGGAGAGAAATTTATACTTCATTCCAATTCTACAAGCTTAGATTGAGATTTTAATCAAATTTAGTCAAGAATATATATGAATGTTATGTTGGAATGGTTCAACATAAGGAATTTCTATATATGTTGCTTTCTCAAATTCGATTATGATTACGGCATCCGTCTTCATAGTTCGAATTATGAGAACATGGCAAATAAAAAATTTATAGCATGAATCGTATCCCATATGCTTCGGATATAGGATCGATTGCATGTGTTATAATATTCATCCATTCTAATTTTTCCTAATGCTTAGGGCGTTAAGAAGGGAAAAGGGATTAGAACTGGATATGACTAAGATGATTAAGCAATTGTCGAGAACAATTTGGGGTTTTCCAAAGTTTGGTTACTCATGGACAATTGGAAGTATAGATTAAGGATCGTATTGACATATTTTGGAAAGAGGCAACTCTTGTTCAAAAGTGATGGTAAAGATGGGAATATGGAATTGTTTCCATAGGTGGAAGTTATTCTTTGAATCTGTGTAAGATTAAAGAACTTAATGCAAATAAGGATGTTCAAAGGAATGTACTTTAAATTTGAGACTCCATCTCCATGGAATTGCTTTCCATTGGAATACTTTGTAATGTTTGTTGCCAAGTCTTTGTGACTTGTGTGAATATCATTACAAGAGGATCATTGCATAGATTACGGTAAATGATAAGAACTTTGTATTCTTACATTTACAATAAGGATTGGGATTGTGAAATGAGAATCATTGAAGTCATGTTCAATTGATATACATTTCACAAAGAGATTAATGTCTAAGTCAATAACTATAATTGGTAAGACTTGACCCGACCCGGCATGGTCCATTTGGGTTGCATGGCATCATGCACTTGGATAGACTAAAATGAGAGAAATAACACTTAAGGTTTATTAATATATTATAAGTTCTAATATATTAATAAGATTATTTAATCAGTATTGATCAGTAATTAATTTAGAATTAATTATGTGATCAAAAGAAGATTAATTAAATATATGGGTTGATTGTGTAAATCATTCATACTTATATAGTGGGCTAATGCTCCATGGATTATCAAGTTGGGCTCAAACCCATTGGATGCTCCATGGTGTATTTGAACCCATGGATCCATGGAAATGGATAGCCATGACAATTAGGGTTTACCCTAATTGTAACACACTATATAATGATCTCTTTCTTGGGAAAATTGGTGAATATGATATGCATGGAGGGCAAGCCGATTCTTGAAGTGTTCTAATTTATCTATAAGTTATTCCAAGTGCTTATGGTGTTGTGTGAACCATTTGAGGTGTCACACTTGGGGCACTAGGCACTCAAGCTTCATGAAGACAAGCACCAACAAAAGGTATGTTATTCTAACTTGTGTTATTCAAAGTTTTGTATGCTAGAATAGAACAATACCTTGGAAAGTTGATATTTGCATGTATAATAGAGAAAACATAGATCCAAGGTATTTAGGGTTGCATGTACACTTAGGAGTCTTAGATTGCTCAAAACCCAACAGATTTTTGGTCCCTACAGGGCTAGGCTCACAAAGTAGACCGGAAGTTGTGTTCCTTGCCTTTCGACTACCAATACTAATGAAATAGCGTCCCTTGACGTGGATAGATAGACCTGCAACGTCACGTCTGGTACTGGGCTGGCTAGCATAGGGAGCGTGTGCAGTGCGAATTCAACCTCCGACGTCCATCGAAAGTTGTTCTTCTCAATGCATCCCTCGAGCGTGTGAAATAGAGGCATGGCTTTCTCGGATGACTTACAGATAAAAGGATTGAGCACTATTAGTTTACTGTTCAACCCTTGGGCGTCCCTTAGTGTGCTTGGCTAGAGTGTGTCTTTAAGCTCATCAATTTTGACTGGGCTCAACAGGATTCCTTCCTTTGTCACATAGTAACCCAAGAACTACCCCTCTTCTACCCCAAAGGTACACTTTTCAGGGTTCAGTTTCATCTTAGACTTTTCCAAGGTTCGCAATCTCTCCTCCATGTCGTGCAACAGTCTCTGTTCATTCGGGCTTTTGATGACCATGTCATCGGCATAAACTTCGATGTTTTCTACCGATTTGATTGGAAAACAGAGAGTCGACCAGCCGCTGGTAGGTTGCTCCGGTTTGTATAGCAGAAAGCACCATGATCTGTGTAGAAGGTTGTCTTCTCTTTTGTCAACCTTGCTCATTAAGATTTGATGATATCCCTTGTATGCATCCAAAAAACACTTCCACTGGAACCCTTGTAGAGACTCCACCTTTTGGTCTATTTCCGACAATGGGTAGCAGTCTTTGGGTCATTCCTTGTTAAGGTCTGAGTAGTCAATACACATGCACCAACTACCATCATGTTTCTTGACCATTACTGGGTTGACGATCCATGTTCGGAAAATCGCTTCCCTAAGGATCCCGACACTGGTTAACTTGGCCACTTCTGCATTAATTGCCTTGTTTCGATCTCCTCCCTAGACTCGCTTCTTTTTTTACCTCTTTGGCCCCTGGCTTTATCATTATCTTGTGTTCTATAATCCCCGAGTCTACCCCTACCATGTCTGTGGGTGTCCAAGCGAACATGTGTTTGTATTTTTGTAGCACTTGGATCAGCGCTTGCCTTACTGCCGCAGGGAGGGCAGTTCCCACATTTACTTACTGACTTGTGTACTCTCTGTTGATTATCTCCCCCACCACTCAATGAATCCGTCTTCGGCCTTTTGGCCTCAGTTGAAATGTCCTTTGGTTGCATAATCTCATAGCATTTGAGCTCCTTTGGAGGGGTGGATAGGATTGTCCCTAGGCCATGGCTCGTGTTGAACTTTACTATTCCATGAATCGTTGATGATATTGCCCTAAAAGTTAGTCAGGCGGTTCGTCCCAATATGACATTGTGCTCAGATGGGTGTCGTATGACCACGAAATCAACAAGAGTGGTCCGCCGCTTGGTTGTATCTTGACTAGTAAGTGTGAATGGTAAGTGGATCGTACCTAAGGGCTACAGGCTGTGCTCTGTGAATCCTGTGAACTGGCCTACTGTCGGTCTCAATCCCCCTTTCCATGCATTCGGCAGTAGCCGGAAGCAACGCTCGTAGATGATGTCTGTGGAACTCCCCGTGTCGACGTATACCCGGTGGATCATGGTATCTCGAATGGACCCCTGTATAACGAGGGGGTTGTCTCCTTT